>NC_063334.1:124795186-124803683 GCF_021869965.1 Rhincodon typus
AACTGAGATGTACAGGAGTGGAATGCCTCATCCTGGGAGCAGATGCGGCGGAGGCGAAGGAATTGGGAATAGGGGATGGCATTTTTGCAGGAAGGTGGGTGGGAGGAGGAGTATTCTAGGTAGCTGTGGGAGTCGGTGGGCTTGAAATGAATATCGGTTTCTAGGTGGTTGCCCGAGATGGAGACAGAGAGGTCCAGGAAGGGGAGAGAGGTATCAGAGATGGTCCAGGTAAACTTAAGGTTGGGGTGGAAGGTGTTAGTGAAGTGGTTGAACTGTTCGAGCTCCTCGTGGGAGCACGAGGCGGCGCCGATACAGTCATCAATGTAACGGAGGAAGAGGTGGGGTTTAGGGCCAGTGTAAGTATGGAAGAGGGATTGTTCCACGTAACCTACAAAGAGGCAGGCGTAGCTTGGGCCCATGCGGGTACCCATGGCCAATCCCTTTGTCTGTAGGAAGTGGAAGGAATTGAAAGAGAAGTTGTTGAGGGTGAGGACGAGTTCGGCTAAGTGGATGAGGATGTCAGTGGAGGGGGACTGGTCGGATCTGCGGGACAGGAAGAAGCGGAGGGCCTTTAGACCATCTGTATGGGGAATGCAGGTGTATAGGGACTGGATGTCCATGGTAAAGATGAGGTGTTGGGGACTGGAGAATTGGAAGTTCTGGAGGAGGTGGAGGGTGTGGGTGGTTTCATGGACATAGGTAGGGAGTTCCTGGACCAAGGGGGAGAAAATGGAGTCCAGATAGTTGGAAATCAGTTCGGTGGGGCAGGAGCAGGCGGAGACAATGGGTCGACCAGGGCATTCAGGTTTGTGGATTTTGGGAAGGAGATAGAAGCAGGCAGTGCGGGGTTGGGGAACGATGAGGTTGGAGGCTGTGGGTGGGAGGTCACCTGAGGTGATGAGGTTGTGGATGGTTTGGGAGATGATGGTTTGGTGCTCAGGGGTGGGGTCATGATCAAGGGGGCGGTAGGAGGAGGTGTCGGAGAGTTGGCGTCTGGCCTCGGCGATGTAGAGGTCAGTGCGCCATACTACAACTGCGCCTCCCTTGTCTGCAGGTTTTACGGTGAGGTTGGTGTGGCCTCCTCTACATCGAGAAAACCAAGCGGAGGCTCAGGGACCGCTTTGCAGAACACCTGCGTTCGGTTCGCAATAAACAACTGCACCTCCCAGTCGCGAACCATTTCAACTCCCCCTCCCATTCCTCAGACGACATGTCCATCCTGGGCCTCCTGCAGTGCCACAACGATGCCACCCGAAGGTTGCAGGAACAGCAACTCATATTCCGCTTGGGAACCCTGCAGCCCAATGGTATCAATGTGGATTTCACAGGCTTCAAAATCTCCCCTCCCCCTACCGCATCCCAAAACCAGTCCAGCTCATCCCCGCCTCCCTAACCTGTTCTTCCTCCCACCTATCCCCTCCTCCCACCTCAAGCCGCACCCCCATCTCCTACCTACTAACCACATCCTGCCCCCTTGACCTGTCCGTCCTCCCTGGACTGACCTATCCCCTCCCTAACTCTCCACCTACACTCACCTTTACTGGCTCCATCCCTGCCTCTTCGACCTGTTTGTTTCTTCTCCACCTATCCTCTCCTCTATCCATCTTCTATCCGCCTCCCACTCTCTCCCTATTTATTTCAGAACCCGCTTCCCCTCCCCCTTTTCTGATGAAGAGTCTCGGCCCGAAACGTCAGTCTTTCTGCTCCTATGATGCTGCTTGGCCTGCTGTGTTCATTGAGCCCTGCACCTTGTTGTCTCGGATTCACCAGCATCTGCAGTTCCTACTATCTCTGATTCAGTTTCATGATGGCAGTTTTAGTACCTTTTATTGTTCACATAATGGGTTGGAGCTCAGGTGATTGGTATGCAGTTAGTGGATGGGGGCTTGCAATGATTGATATGCCACCAATATCACAGTTATGATTAGCTCATTGAAAGCCCCTGTTTGACATTCCATCTTCCTGGGGCTGACAGATCGGGCAGCCTTTTAATGTCTTTTAAACCCAACCCATTAAAATGTCAAGGGCAGTAAATTTGCGCCTGGAAAATGAGTTTGTATTTTGAAGCAAATACATTATCTCTTTCCAACCAGAACCTACAGAGGTCACCTGACTTTCCAGAAACCCATCAGGACAGAGATCACAAGAATACCAAAACTCAAAAGAAACAATCTATACTGCACTGAAAGAGAGTGCTGATTGTTTGGCAAGTGAACTGTATTAGCAGAGGTGTTGCTGTGAAGAACGTATCAGGGGACAGTTAACTACCAAGCTTTTGTTTAAATTGAAACCAGACGTATCAACTCATATTGAGTGAGACATTGCTATGAGCATGGCCCAGAGAATGGCTACCCCTGCTTCCCCTCAAGCTTTTGTTGAGTTGAGAAAGATGCAATGTGTGGGCATGTCCCCTCTAAATAGGACAGGGCCAAACGTGTGAGTACGGGCTACTAACACAGCTAAATGATACACTATGAAAAATCATTCAGTATAAATTGTAATTGTTTTTAAATTTGGTACTCTTGTGATTCTGTCCAGATCAGTGCAAGACAAAAATGACAGGGTGTTTCTTTTCGACAAAGCTAAAGTGTTGTACTAGCCAGCAACTATTTAAGAGACATGGAGTAATCCAAGCTGTTTCTTTTTTTTAAAAGTACCAAGCCCAATTATTTTCTGCAGTATGACAGATCAGCACCTCCAGCAATGAGGAAACACAACAAGCCACAAGACAGACAGTGGTTCTGATACTGACCAGACGGAACAAACTTAACATGCTCAACACAACAGAAAGGAAGGCCCTGGAAAGACTGAAAAAAGACAAAAACATCATAATCATACTAGCAGACAAAGGGCACATGACAGTAATTCTTAACCAACAAGACTACATCACTAAAGCACAGATGCTACTAGCGGACACAAACACATACCGACAATTGGAAACAGACCCGAAACCACAACTGGGAAACAAAATCATCTACACACTAAAGAGACTCAAACAGACTGGACAAATCGACAAAGTAGACTACCTAAAAAATGAAACCTGAAGGGACAAACATCCCCTGATTCTATGGCCTCCCAAAGATGCACAAACTGGAAGTAGCCCTCAGACCTACAGTCTCTCTCCCAGGCACACCAACACACAGGTTAGGCAAGGAATTACAAAGAAGACTAAAGCACCTCGTCAATAACTCAACTCATTCAATCTACTCCGCCCAGGAGTTCCTCCAAACCCTCAAAGACATTAGAACAGACGAGGATGAGTCAATGGGATCCTTTGACATTACTGCCCTATTCACATAGATCAACATACCACTAGCAAAAGAAACACTAGCTACACTTCTGAATGATCCGGACCCGAATACACCATCTCCACAGAGAACATGCTGAAATTACTGGACCTATGCCTCACAACCCACCTTACCTTTAATGGCCAGATCTATGAACAAATCAACAGGACACCTATGGGATCGCCCTTCTCTAGACTGATAACAGAAGCTGTGATGCAGAGACTTGAAAGCATGGCCCTTCCACAGATCCAACCCAAACTATGGATCCAATATATGGACGACACTTTCGTCATCATCAAATGAGCTAAACTAGAAGAAACACACCAACTTATAAATACATTTTCACCCGCATCACATTCACCAGAGAAGAAGAAAAGAACAAACTGCTCCCATTCCTGGACGTGATGGTAGAACGTGGGGCCAGTGGGGAATTCCTGACCAAAGTATACAGAAAGACCACACACACGGATCAAGACCTAAATTTCAACAGTAACCACCTCAACATCCACAAATGGAGTTGCATGAAAACACTGTTCAAACAAGCCACAACACTCTGTGGCAACCCAGAACTACGCCAAAATGAAGAAGAATACCTCCACCAATTATTTAGAGACAACGGATACCCAAACAGCTGGGTCCGATGATGCCTATCACACAAACAACAGCAGGAAGATACAGTACCCCCCAACACACTTGTCACGTTACCATACATTTAAAACATATTTGAACTGACCACAAGACTCCTACAGCCACTAGGCACCAGAGTGGCACAAAAACCTACATCAACCCTACGCCAACTGCTAACAAGAACCAAAAACCCCTTACTCACTATGGACAGAGCCAACGTGATATACAAGATTTCATGCAAGGACTGCAACAAACATAACATTGGACAGACAGGAAGGAAACTGGCTACAAGAATACAAGAACAGCAACTAGCAACAAAAAGACACGACCAATACTCAATCGTCTCCATGCACACAGACAAGGAGGACCACCAGTTCAATTGGAACAACATCAGGATCCTAGGACAAACCAAACAGAGACAAGCACTGGAATTCCGAGAGGCCTGGTTCTCCACCAAGATGGCCATCAATAAACACATAGAATTAGACCCTATATACACACCACTGCAAACAAAAACCAGAAATGAGGTAATCAACTCCAACGGACCCCAGAGTTTAAATACCAGGTGGGAAAACACAACAGCACTTCATCGGAGGCTGCACTGATGATGTTACCCAGCAGGGTAATGAAACGTCTGTGAACTAATGAACCAGCTCAGTGAGTAAACTGACCACAATATTGAGGGTAATACAATTATATTGGGGATACCTAAGGGTGGAATATCCTGTATGGAGGCAAATAGAATCAGCGCAGAAAGAGGCCATTCAAACCATCAGGACTGTGCCAGCTGAATCAACTGGCTATCCATTCTAATCCCACTGTCCAGCTCCTGGTCTGTATCCTTGCAGGTTCCAGTGCTTCAGGAGCAGATCCAGGTTCCTTTTAAATGAGTTGAAGGATTCTGCCTCCACCACCAAACTGGGCAGCGAGTTCCAGACACCCACCACCCTCTGGGGGAAAGTGGTTTTTCCTCACGTCCCCACTAATCCTTTGACCAATCACCTTAACTCTGTAATAAAAGTACCGTGGATGCTGGAAATCTGGAATTCAAAAAATTGTGCCCCATGGTAATTGACCTCTCTACTGGAGCAAACAAGTTTTCCCTGTTCACTCTATACAAACCCCTCTTTATTTTGTACAGCTCAATTGTCACCTCTCAGCCTCCTCTGTTCTAAGGAACAAAGCCCTAAACTAACAAATCTGTCTTCAGCTGAAATTTACAAGTTCTGGCAACATTATAGGTTCATGAAGTTATATATCCCACTATACCCTTCCTGTTCATATACCAAACCAGATGCCTTTTAAATGTTCTAATTGTACCCACCTTCACCACTTCTTCTGGCAGCTCATTCCATACACTCACTATCCTTTGCATGAAAAAGTTGCCTCTTAGATCCCTTTCATATCTTTCCCCTCTCACCTTAAACCTATGCCCCCTAGTTTTGGACTCACCCACCCTGGGAAAAAGACCTTGGCTATTTACCCTATCCAAGCCCCTCATGATTTTATAATCCTCGATTGGGACTCCCCTCAGTCTCCATTGCTCCAGCGATAAAAGCTCCAGCCTATTCAGCCACTTCTGTAACTCAAACCCTCCAGTCCTTAGCAACATCTGTATTAATATTTTCTACAACCCCTCTAGTTTAACAACATCCTTCCTATGGAAGGGTGACAGAATTATACGCAGTATTCTAAAAGTGGCCTCAGCAATGTCCTGTACGGCCACTACATGACATCCCAACACCTATATTCAATGTTCTGATCAATGAAGGCAAGCTTACCGAACACCATCTTCACCACCTGTCTACCTGCAAATCCACTTTCAAGAAATTACGCACCTGCACACCTATGTCTTTGTTCAGCAACATTTCGCAGGCCATACCATTTACTTTTTAAGTCCTGCACTGATTTACCTTACCAAAATGCAATACCTCACATTTATCTAAATTAAACTCTATCTGCCACTCCTTGGCCCATTGGCTGATCTGATTAAGGTCCTGTTGTACTCTGAGATAATCTTCTTCACTGTCCACTGCATCACCTATTTTGGCGTCAACTGCAAACTTACTAACCATTCCTCCCATAGTCACATCCAAATCATATATATAAATGACAAAAAGCAGTGTATGTATCTTTGTGGCACACCGCTGGTCACAGGCCTCCAGTCCAAAAGGCAGCCTAATGACCCCACCCAAGGGGAGGCAATGACCAAATAGTGTTATCACTGGACTGTTAACCCAGAGACCCGGGTAATGTTCTGGGGACTCAGGTTTGAATCCTACCATGGCAGATGGTGGAATTTGAATTTAATAAGAATCGAAGAGTCTAATGATGATCGTGAAACCATTGCTGATTGTCAGGAAAAACCCATCCAGTTCACTCATGTCCTTTTGGGAAGAAAATCTGCCATCCTTACTGGGTCTGGCCTACATGTGACTACAGAACCACAGCAATGTGGTTGACTCTCAACTGTTGCCTGGGCAATTAGGAACAAGCAATTAATGCTGGCCTAGTTAGCGATGCCCTCATCCTGTGAATGAATAATTTTAAAAACCCTCTATCTCCTACCGACAAGCCAATTTTGTATCCAATTGGCAACTCCCCCTGGATCCCCTTAGTAACCAGTCTACCTTGCAGAACCTTATCAAACGCTTTGCTGAAGTCCATATAGACATCTTCCAATGTGCCTTCTTTGATCTTCTTTGTCATCGCTTCAAAGAACTCAACCAAGTTAGTGAAACATGATTTCCCATGTACGAAGCCATGTTGACTAACTATCCCTAATCAGTCCTTGCCTTTCCAAATGTATTAAATCCTGTCTCTCAGAATCCCCTCCAGCAACTTATCCACCACAGACTTAAGGCTCACTGGTTTATAGTTAGGCAACATTAACCAACCTCCAGTCTTCTGGCACATGACTTGTGGCTGTCGATGATACAAATATCTCAGCAAAGAGCCCTACAATCTCTTTCCTAGCTTCCCATAAAGTTCTGGGAAAGACCTGACCAGGCCGCAGTGATTTATCTATCTTTACATGTTTTAAGACCTTCAGCACCTCCTCTTCCCTAATATGGACACTTTTCAAGATTCACTATTTATTTCCCCAAATAGCCTAGCCTCCATGTCCTTCTCCACAGTAAATACTGACAAGAAATATTTCTTTAGGATATCACCCATCTCCTGTGGATCCACACATAGATGGCCCCGTTGATCTTTAAGGTATCCTATTCTCTCCCTAGTAACTCTTTTGCCTTTAATGTACTTATAGAATTCTTATAAATTTGCTCTGTACTCTCTGAAGACGAGTTGAATGTTATTGCAGTTTCAGTCATTTTGAGCTTGAAATATTTTGTTGATCTACTTTGACACATTTTATGAATAAACATATTTTTATGAAAAATAGATGAGAACCACATCAATGTGGGTGAATCTGAAAAGGCTGGGCAAGGCAGTTCCCCACCACTTCCTCAAAAGTAATTAAGGATGGGCAATAAGTACTGGTCTAGCCCACATCCTGTGAATGAATACACACCACACTGGAAGAAATTCCCCAGTCTCGGCTCTGTGCTTGCCTGAGCCTCTGCACTTAAAAAGAGAAGTTTCTCCTTACAAGAACAGACAGAAAGAGAGAGATCCACCTATATGAAGTATTTACTGAATTTCTCCAACTTCAGTCAGGTTTCAGACAATAAAAACAAAGTGGTGCTGCAGGTCTGCACTGACTGCATTTGCAACGTCTCTTGACAGCGAGCGTTAACAACCTAGCAGTAAATGTACACACGGTGTCACCAGTGTGCAAGCACCACTAACATTGTCAGTCTGTGACTCATCCATATGCTGAGTCACCTCAAGGCAAAGGACAAATAAATAGTGAGATCATTCACGGTATCTGAGGGTTATCAGAGTGATCAGGTGAAGAAGGATTAGCACCTGTGATTCACATCAAACGTTCACATCAATTTAAGGAGTTTTTAAGAATTACTCATTGTTGTAATGTCAGAAACATGGTAGCCAATTTGCACACAGCAAGGTTCCACAACCAGCAAAATGATAATGACCAGGTAATCAGTTTTTGTGGTGCTAGTGGGGTCAGAAATATCGACAGGACACCAGGGGGATATCCCCCATCTCTTAGAATCATACAGCATGTAATCAGGCCCTTTGGCTCACCATATCGATGCTGACCAACAAACACCAACTATACCAACTTCAAGAGCGAACTATATGGTAAATGGAAAAGCCCTGGGGAAAATTGATGCACAGAGAGATCTGGGTGTTCAGGTCCATTGTATCCTGAAGGTGGCAATGCAGGTGGATAGAGTGGTCAAGAAGGCATATGACATGCTTTCATTCATCGGACAGGGTATTGAGTACAAGAGTTGGCAGGTCATGTTACAGTTGTATAGGACTTTGGTTCGACCACATTTGGAATACTGTGTACAGTTCTGGTTGCCACATTACCAAAAGGATGTGGATGCTTTGGAGAGGGTGCAGAGGAGGTTCATCAGGATGTTGCCTGGTATGGAGGGTGCTAGTTATGAAGAGAGGTTGAGTAGATTAGGATTATTTACATTAGAAAGATG
>NC_063334.1:124808683-124831740 GCF_021869965.1 Rhincodon typus
CATCTTTCTAATGTAAATAATCCTAATCTACTCAACCTCTCTTCATAGCTAGCGCCCTCCATACCAGGCAACATCCTGGTGAACCTCCTCTGCACCCTCTCCAAAGCATCCACATCCTTTTGGTAATGTGGCGACCAGAACTGTACGCAGTATTCCAAATGTGGTCGAACCAAAGTCCTATACAACTGTAACATGACCTGCCAACTCTTGTACTCAATACCCCATCCAATGAATGAAAGCATGCCGTATGCCTTCTTGACCACTCTATCCACCTGCATTGCCACCTTCAGGATACAATTGACCTGAACACCCAGATCTCTCTGTGCATCAATTTTCCCCAGGGCTTTTCCATTTACCATATTGTTCGCTCTCGAATTGGATCCTCCAAAATGCATCACCTCGCATTTGCCTGGATTGAACTCCATCTGCTATTTCTCCGCCCACCTCTCCAATCTTTCTATATTCTGCTGCATTCTCCAACAGTCCCCTTCACTATCTGCTACTCCACCAATCTTCGTGTCATCTGCAAACTTGCTAATCAGACCATCTTTACCTTCCTCCAGATCATTTATGTAAATCACAAACAACAGTGGTCCCAACACGGATCCCTGTGGAACACCACTGGTCACAGTTCTCCATTTTGAGAAACTCCCTTCCACTACAACTCTCTGTCTCCTGTTGCCCAGCCAGTTCTCTATCCATCTCGCTCGGACACCCTGGACCCCATGCGACTTAATCAGCCTACCATGGGGAACCTTATCAAATGCCTTATTGAAGCAGGCTTAAGGACAGTGTGAGGTACATTAAAAACTGTATTGGGAACTTTGTAACTGGACTCAATTTTAAGCGCCCACACCCACTGGTCAAAAAGGAGTTGCTTAAGCCATTCAATTCCGTGTATGTCTGATCAGGCAGAGTTTCTGTTGGTATATTTCTGGCATGAACTGGCATGCAAATGTTCCCTTTTGCGACCGTCAAAGCCGGTTGTACTTTCATTGGGTAAGGGGGAGTAAACTTTGTGAGTGTTTCCTGTCAGTTCACTTCACAACACCAGTGATAGATTCATACAGCACAGAAAAGGCCTTTCGACCCATCGACTCTGCACTGACAATAACTACCATTAAAGGCACGCTAATCCTAATTTCCTGCATTTGTCCCATATCCTTGAATGTTATGATATTTGAAGTGCTCATCCAAATTTTTTTTAAAGATTATAAGTTTTCTAGCCTCCACTACCTTACCAGGCAGTGAATTCCAGGTTCCCACCACTTGCTGAGTGAAAAGATTTTTCTTAAATCCCCTCTGAATCTCCTGTCCCCTTCCCAAAAACTATGCCCCCTCATGATTGACCCCTCAACCAAGGGGTATAGTTATTCTCTATCCAATCTGTACCCACCCCTCATAATCATACCCCTCAATCATGTCCCCAACAGTCTTTGCTGCTCTAAAGAAAACAATCCAAGCCTAGAGAGTCTTTCCTTATGGCTCCATTTCACCATCCCAAGCAACATTCTGGTGAACGTCCTCTGTACCCCCTCTCATGCTAACACATCCTTCCTGTAGTGAGGTGACCAGATCTACACACACTACTCCAGCTGTGGCCTGACCAATGCTCTGTACAACTCCAATATCATCTCCGAGCCCTTAAACCCGATGCCATGACTGATGAAAGCAAGTGTCCCATATGCCTTGGTGGAACCCAAACTGGCAGATTGCCTGAAGAAAAATACAAACAGCATTCTTAATACTTCTGAAAAAAAAACAACTGTAGAAGATGTTGTATTGTGTCAGCCTCCACCACTTCTTCTGGCAGCTCATTCCATTCACACACCACCCTCTGTGTGAAAAAGGTACCCCTTAGGTCCCTTTTAAATCTTTCCCCTCTCACCGTAAACCTATGCCCCTCTAGTTTTGGAGTTCCCTACCAAAGGCAAAAGACCTTGACTATTCACTCGATCCATGGCCCTCATGATGTTATAAACTTCTACAAGGTCACCCCTTGGTCTTAACAACCAAGCAGGCTCACTAATAGGATTTGTACAGTGTTAGCTCCTCCCCTGAAAGTTCCTTTATTACTGACAGAGTTTATCAGTTAATCCTTTCAGGTACCAGCTGCCTTATACTAGCTAAATTATCACAGTGCAGGAGGAGGCCATTTGGCCCATTGCACTGGGTGTATTACCCAGTGCCAATCTCCTGTCTTTTCCCCCATAGCCTTGCATACCATTTCTATCCAAAAACCATCCAACAGCCTCATGGCTGCCTCAGTTGAACCTGCATTTCCAAATAGTGCATTCCATTTCTGAACAACTCACTACATGAAAAACACTTTTTCTCAGATAACCCTTGCTTCATTTGTGCATGGCTTTAAATCTGTGCCTTTTGGTTCTTGTTTCTTTTACAAGTGGAAACTGCTACTAACTCTGTCCTGAATATTTGTTTCCCAACATTTCCCCACTACCCAAGTTAAATTAGCTGATTGGTAATTGCTGTAATTATTCTTATAATCTTTTTTGAACGAGGCTGTAATGTTGCCAATTCTCCAGTTTTCTGGCACCTCCCCAAAGCCCAAGGGAGACTGAGCCCATTGTTAAGATGATGGGTCTGAACCCTGAAATCCTGCGATCATGCTTAAATCTGAATTCCAAAAAGTGTTTTCTAAAAGGGGGCTGATACAGCAAAACCATGCAGTGAATGTAAACTAAATGACTGGAGAGAATGACTGATGGAATGTTAGACCTAAAGTGTTGAAGAAACTTCAAAGACACAATCTCTTTTGACTATGAAGATTACAAGCAGTTAACAACACCCTGCAAATCAACAAGCTGCCCCTCTGCAGGCCGAAATTGCAGGCACATTTAGTATTTCATCCTTCAGAAAATATACAGACCAGAGAATGAAAAGCCAATTTCAACTCAACTGGTATGTGCTGGTGGGACTGAAAGGTACAACTTCTGTTCCAGTCTCTTAAGAGAAGCAGCTGGTTCAATTACCGCTGACTGTAGTAAAAGGCTCAGGTCCAAGGTTGATGGAGTGAAATTGGTTGAGAAAGATTCACCTTGATTGGCTCAACATTTTTCGATTAGAAAATGTGAAGTCCTAATTAAATAGTCTAGGGACTATCAAAGGGGCCAAGGCCACCCTGCATGTTGACCAGGAAGCAATCCCACAATTCTTCAAGGCCTGCCCATTGCCTTATTGGCAAAAGTAGAAGCAGAAAGCAGGATGCTGGAAAGCAAAGGAATCATCAAACCAGTCCAGTTTGCAGAATGGGCAGCACCGTTTGTACCAATTATGAAGCCCAATGGGTCAGTTCACTTTTGTGGGGATTTCAAACAAATGGTAAACTACTTTTCACAGCTGGATAAATGCCCAATCCCTCGAATAGAGGATTTATAGGCAAACCTGCAAGGGGCCTGTCCTTCATGAAGCTGGACGTGAGCCACACATACTAGCAATTGCAGTTAGTTAAGGATTCCCAGAAGTATGCTACAATAAATATCCATAAGGGTCTGTACCAATATACGAGACTGCCTCAAAAACAGAAGTTTTTGGAAAAGCTCAGCAGGTCAGGTCAGGTCAAGACCTGAGGAAGTGTTGCCCGACCCAAAATGTTAACTCTGATTTTTTCTTCACAGTTGCTGCCAGACCTGCTGAGCTTTTCCAGCAACTTTGTTTTTGTTCCTGATTTACAACAACTGCAGTTCTTTGGTTTTTATACAAGACTGCCATTTGGGGCATCATCAGACTGTGCAATTTTTCAGCGGATGATGGAGAACATTTTACAAGGTCTATCCCAAGTTGCCATTTATCTGGATGACATTCTAATAACAGGAAAGACCAATTAGGAGCACTTAGAGAATTTGGACATAGTCCTGAGATGTTTCTCCTGCGCAGGCTTACACCTTAGAGGGGAGAAATGTGTGTTTTGGGTGCTCCAAGTAATCTACTTGGGCTACAGAGTTACTAGACCAGGTTACACCCATTGGAAGATAAAGTGAGGGCGATCAAAGGTGCCCCAGCTCCCATGTCTGTACTGGAGTTTAGGTCTTTCCTCGGGCTGGTGAATTATGACACAAAGTTCATACTTAACCTGGCCTACATCCTGGCACCTTTGCATTGATTCTTAAATAAAGGTCAGCCTTGGAAATGTTCTCACAGCCAAACTATATTTGTCCGGGAAGTGAAGAAACACCTACGATCCTCTAAGGTATTTGCAGACTATGATCCCAAGCGAGACGTGATATTGATGTGTGATGCCTCCCTGTACGGCATCAGGGTAGTGTTAGCTCATAGGTGGCCCAATAGAGAGGAATGCCCAATAGTGTATGGTTCTAGGACTTTGGCTAATACACAGCGTAAATATACCAAATAAAGAAGAACGTTTTGGCGGTCACATTTGGCATCAGGAAGTTCCACCAATACCTTTATGGATGTAAGTTTGTAACAATAACGGACCACAGACCCTGCTAGGTCGATTTAAAGAGGACAAGGCAGTGTTGTCCATAGCTTCAGTGGTTGGCTCTAACACTCAGTGCATATGATTACAAGTTGGAACACCGTGCAGGAGGCCAAGTAGCAAATGCGGATGCACTGAACTGCCTCCCGCTGGCAGATACACCACCAGTGGTGCTGCCACTAGAACAGTCTGTAATGGTTTAAATTTTCTGGACACACGTCCAGTCACAGCTGACTATGTCAGACTTTGGACGCAGAAAGATCCCATCCTGGCTAAACTGAAACTGCTGGTGGTGATGGGGGAAACCAAAGGGCCGTCACAACCAGATCTGAAACCTTTTTTGGACCCAGAGAGAGACAAGATCACAGAAGAGGGCAACGTATTATAATGGGGAACAATTGTCCTGAGCAAGGGTCGTTGCCAGATACTGACTGACCTCTCCATGTGTAAACAAAGGGGTGACTTGACTACGGGATACCAGCCTCTGTGGAATTATTTCAGTTACGTTACTAATTCTTCTTGCATTTAATTATCAATAAACCCACACTTTGTCAACACAAGAAAGCATAGTTAAATTGGCTGTTTGCAAACGGGGATCAGTGCTCGGGCCATAATTATTTACAATTACAAACTGATGACGAGGATGAGGAAAGTGAATTTACTAAAGCAAAGTTTTCAATGGTACAAAAATAGGTGGGAAGGCAAGTAGTGAGAATGATGCAAAGAGTTAGCAGAGCGATATAGACAAGATAAGCAAGTTGGTAAAAACCTGGCAGATGAAGTATGCTGTGGGGAAATGGGAGGTTATGCACATTGGTGGGAAGATTAGAGGAGCTGAATATTAATTAAATGGTAAAAGTATGTAGAAAAATACAGAACATAGGGATTTGACAGTCATCGTCTCCAATAAATGAGAATCTAACCACTGCCCTTTGATATTCAATTGCATTAGCATCAAGGAATCCCTCACTTTCAATATCCTGGGTATAACTCAACTGTACTTGCTGCAAAAACCGAGTGGCTATACAAGCAGGTCAGAGGCTGGGAATACAGCGGCACGTAACTCACCTCCTGACTCCCCAAAGTCTGTTCACCACTAACAAGGCATGCATCAGGAGTGCGATGGAATACTTCCCACTTGCCTGAATGGGTAGAGCTCCAAACTCAGTCAGGAAGCTTGACACCATCCAGGATAGAGTAGATGGCTTGATTGGCACCAGATCCACAAATATCCACTTTCTCCATCCATCGACGCTCAGTAGCAGCAGTATGTACCATCGACAAGATGCACTGCAGATATTTCACCAAAGATCTTCAGACAGCACTTTCCAAACCCACAACCATTTTCACCTAGAAGGACAAGGGCAGCAAATACAGAAACACCACCGCCTGCAAGTTCCCTTCCAAGCCACTCACCATCCTGGCTTGGAAATATGTAGCTGTTCCTTCACACGTCAGGAGTGTGATGGAATACTCCCCACTTGCCTGGATGGTTGCAGCTCCAACAACACTCAAGAAGCTTGAAACCATCCAGGACAAAGCAACCTATTTGATTGGTACCAGATCCACAAACATCCACTTCCTTCGTACTGACGTTTAAGAGCAGCACTATATAGCATCTACAAGATGCACCGCAAAAATTTACCAAAACTCCTGGGACAGCACCTTTCAAACCTGTGACAACTTCTAACTAGGAGGACAAGGGCAGAAAATACATGGAAATACCACCACCTGCAAGTTCCCCTCCAAGTCAATCACCATCCTGACTTGGAAATATATCACTGTTCCTTCACTGTAACTGGGTCAAAATCCTGGAATTCTCTGTAAGGGCATTGTGGGTCTGCCGACAGCACATGGCCTGACCACCTTCTCAAGGGCAATTACGGACAAAGAATAAATGCTGGACCAGCCAGTGACACCCCCGGCCCATGAGTGAAAAAAAAACTTCTTACATCCTTCATACGTTTTTCATTGTCCGTTCCCCTTGCCACTTGAGGAGCTTTTCGAGCATTCATACCAAGACCGAGTGTTACAGAAAAATGTAACTAAGATTGGGCATTAAATACTGGGCCAACCAGCAATTCTCATATCCTATGAAAGAAAACCTCAATATTTGTGTCATTCAATGGGCACCAATTTTGTGACAAGCAGGTGAGAAGGGTTGAACTGACTGCCCTGTGTTCAACATTCTACATTGATCAGAGAAAAAAACAGTTTGAGTTCTTTTTGTACGGGGCTATACCTAACTCCAATTAATCATGTAGTTAACTATCGTTGCTGTGAGCAATAAGAAGCTAATTAAGCAGACAGACTTCCTGCAGTCGCTTAGGTGAAAACACACACAGACTTAAGTGCACAACGTTAAAGGGAATAAAGTTTGATATAAAGAGTCCTTTCACTATCTTTGGGGCAGAACGTTTTAACCTGAGGTTGGTGTTGATTGACGGCTTCTTGTTTGCATGCAGGTTCGTTGATGATTGCCAAATATACTTCTGAACCTCTTTTCTTGTGTGGTTTTACCCCTGTATCAAAGAACATAGAACATAGAACATTACAGCGCAGTACAGGCCCTTCGGCCCTCAATGTTGCGCCGACCTGTGAAACCAATCTGAAGCCCATCTAACCTAAATTATTCCATTATCATCCATACGTTTATCCAATGACCATTTAAATGCCCTTAAAGTGGGCGAGTCTAATATTTTTGCAGGCAGGGCATTCCACGCCCTTACTACTCTCTCAGTAAAGAACCTACCTCTGACATCTGTCCTATATCTATCACCCCTCAATTTAAAGCTATGTCCCCTCGTGCTAGCCATCACCATCCGAGGAAAAAGGCTCCCACTGTCCACCCTATCTAATCCTCTGATCATCTTGTATGTCTCTATCAAGTCACCTCTTAACCTTCTTCTCTCTAACGAAAACAGCCTCAAAACCCTCAGCCTTTCCTCATAAGACCTTCCCTCCATACCAGGCAACATCCTGGCAAATCTCCTCTGCACCCTTTCCAATGCTTCCACATCCTTCCTATAATGCGGTGACCAGAACTGTACGCAATACTCCAAGTGCGGCCGCACCAGAGTTTTGTACAGCTGCAACATGACCTCATGGCTCCGAAACTCAATCCCTCTACCAATAAAACCTAACATACTGTACGCCTTCTTAACAACGCTATCAACCTGGGTGGCAACTTTCAGTGATCTATGCACATGGACACCGAGATCTTTCTGCTCATCCACACTACCAAGAATCTTACCATTAGCCCAGTACTCTGTATTCCTGTTACTCCTTCCAAAGTGAATCACCTCACACTTTTCCGCATTAAACTCCATTTGCCACCTCTCAGCCCAGCTCTGCAGCTTATCTATGTCCCTCTGTAACCTGCAACATCCTTCCGCACTATCCACAACTCCACCAACTTTGGTGTCATCCGCAAATTTACTAACCCATCCTTCTAAGCCCTCATCCAGGTCATTTATAAAAATGACAAACAGCAGTGGCCCCAAAACAGATCCTTGAGGTACACCACTAGTAACTGAACTCCAGGATGAACATTTCCCATCAACCACCACCCTCTGCCTTCTTACAGCTAGCCAATTTCTGATCCAAACCGCTAAATCACCCTCAATCCCATGCCTCCGTATTTTCTGCAATAGCCTACCATGGGGAACCTTATCAAACGCTTTACTGAAATCCAAATACACCACATCAACCGCTTTACCCTCATCCACCTGTTTGGTCACCTTCTCGAAGAACTCAATAAGGTTTGTGAGGCACGACCTACCCTTCACAAAACCGTGTTGACTATCCCTAATCAAATTATTCCTTTCTAGATGATTATAAATCCTATCTCTTATAATCCTTTCCAACACTTTACCCACAACCGAAGTAAGGCTCACTGGTCTATAATTACCAGGGTTGCCTCTACTCCCCTTCTTGAACAAGGGGACAACATTTGCTAGTCTCCAGTCTTCTGGCACTATTCCTGAAGACAATGACGACATAAAGATCAAAGCCAAAGGCTCTGCAATCTCCTCTCTAGCTTCCCAGAGAATCCTAGGATAAATCCCATCCGGCCCAGGGGACTTATCTATTTTCACACCTTCCAGAAAGAGTTTTGGGTTCAAGACAGACTGGTCAAGGACAAGACTAGGTCCAGCACTGTCCTTGGGCTTAGGATTCTTTAGAACTCTGTTTATTGCATATTAAATTCTAAAGGGTATACACTCTACATGGGAATCTGAAACACACCAGGCTGTAATTTTACTGTTACGTGGTCAATTAACTAAGCTTGAACTTTATTGATCCTCCAACTTCTGTCCATTTATCAAAATAACTCCACTAACACTGTGCTATCAATACCCATTTGTTGCTCCAGGGTTCTAAAGCCCTTACATAACAGAAACCTCCCTTGAAATATTGGTTCTAGTGTGTATTTTTTTTGGAAGGTTAATCCTTTTTATTCTTTTCTGGGTACGGTCATCAGTCCCTACGATTCAACATTCCTTTAAAGATTCCTAAAAGGTGGCTACTTTCAGGTCAGGTGACCTTGGCAACATTAAAAAGTGTCCCCAACTCTTTTTTAACCACTTATCTATTAACACCAAACTCCAAGTGTTTGCCATTAGTTGATGAAATTTCAAAGATTAACAGTCCTCATTTTATATCATGACCATAAGGGCATAAGGTATAGGAGTAGAATCAGGCCATTCAGCCCATCGAGTCTGCTCCACCAGTCAATCATGGCTGACATACTTCTCAACCCCATTCTGCTGCCTTCTTCCTGTAATCCTTGATTCTTTTCTAATCAAGAACCTATCTATCTGTGTCTTAAATACACTCAATAACTATGCCTCCACAGCCCTCTGCAGCAATGAGTTCCACAGATTCACCACCCTCTGGCTGAAGAAATTCCGTCTCATGTCAGTTCTAAAGGGTTGTTCCTTCACTCCGAGGCTGTGCTCTCAGGTCCTCTCCTACTGGTGGAAACATCTTCTACACGTCCACTCTATCCAGGCCTCTCAGTATTCTGTAAGTTTCACCCAAATCCCCCCATATCTTTCTAAACTGGAGTACAGATCCAGAGTCCTCAACAGCTTCTTGTATGACAAGCCCTTCATCCTCGGGATCATTACCGCAAAACTCCTCTGGACCCCCTCTGACGCCAGCACATCCATCGTTAGATATGGGCCCAAAACTGCTCTCAATATTCCAAATGCCGTCTGACCAGAGCCTTATACAGACTCAGCAGTACATCCCTGCCCTTGTATTCTAACCCTCTTGAAATGAATGCTAACATTGCATTTGCCTTGCTAACTGCCAACTGAACTTACAAGTTCTACCTTAAGAGAAACTTGAACTAGGACCCCCAAGTCCCTTTGTGGCAAACTGATCTGTGGAATTCCTTCTGTCCTTTCATCTCTCCACACTCCAACTATCCATGGGATTTTAAACTCAAAGCCAGGGTTTGCGTACCTAGTTTTTCCAGACTTACAGTTCAAAGTCAGTTCTGAGGAAGGATTACTGGACCCGAAACATAAACTCTGATCTTTCTTCACAGATGCTGCCAGACTTGCTGAGCTTTTCCAGCAATATCTGTTTTTGTTCCTGCTTTACAGCATCCGCAGTTCTTTCAGTTTTTATTCCAGTTGAAAGTGCTGTCCAGGACCAATTCTTGAAGACTGGCACACTCCAGGTCCAGTACAATGTGCTGATGTATGCACTAAGACCCTCACACATTAGTATACACTGGAAGCCAGTGTAAAACCCTTTGGACTCTACATTTGGTATGAAATGTATATCTTGTATATAACTTGTAACAGTATACGTGAGTCACATCTTATTGTCACATACACAATGAAAAGAAATTCACTGTATTATATCTTATATGATGCACTTTCAAAAGTCTTATAAATAAGTGTATTTTTAGCGGGGAAAGTAAATTCTGGATTTACATCATATTCTTTCTCAGGGAAGGCTGAAGAGATTGGTGAGCTGTTAAAGATGATTAAAAACAATAAAAGGGCATGATAGAGGTCTAAGAGTCTTAAATATAAAATAATCCCTCCTAAAATCAATAGGGAATTCAGGAGAAATATCTTTAGCCAGAGACTGATGAGAATGAGATGCATGTTGCCACAGGGAATAGTTGAGATGATTGACGTTAATACTACCCAGGAGAAGCCGGCTAGATACGCAGGGAATAAGTTAATGAAAGGCATGGTGATAAGGTTACATGAAAAGAGAGGGGAGCAGGCACATGAGGAGCACAAATGAGTTGGCTTCATTATTTGTTTTTCTTTCAATAAAATATGAGTGACCTCACATTCAATGCTCTGTTAAATGTCTTGAGTGTTCACTTCTACATGAATTACAGGTTCAACAATATAACTAGATCAAAAATAAGTAATAGAATAATATCATGGACTGACACAGACTTTATTGTCTTTGAGTGTTTATTGGAGGTTGACCAGATGTTAATGCCTTCACTAGACCCACAGAACAAAGCACTGTAAACAATTTGTAATTCATGCGAAGCTTAGGGAGGGATAGGCTATCAAAATATTGGCACAGATCTTACATTCCTTTTCTGAGTATTTAGGTCATTTTACCTCTGTAGCATAAACTGTTGGAGCTACGATTTTGTAACAATGGAGCCAGGTTAACTTGGCACCTGATAGGAAGCAAAGTGCACATAATCGTATGACATTGTTCCATTTGCACAGCAAACAAGTCAATTTCACAAGAACTACCTTCAACATGGGGAACCATTTAAAGAGGTCACTCCCCAAGAGGCTGCCTCTGCTGCAGTGCCACCCCCACAGGAAGCTACTATATGGCAATACATGGTTTTGGAATTTGCTCTTTATTGTTAAGATGCTGTAGTCACTGATAATTGTTGTGGTGAAAACCAGCCAGCAGGAGGTGTTCTCCTTTCTCAGATACTGACTCCCAGATATGATAATTGATAAATACGGCCTTCATGTCAGACTTGACAGCATCCTTGAAGTGGAGTTTTGGGCATGTTACTGATTGACCATCTCCAGATACCTAACTTTGCAGAAAATCCAGGGTATCCAACCATTTTCATCCCTGCAGAAGTGCCCAAGGAAATGAAGTCAGTTTGTTTGATGAATGATACCAAATTTAGGCACTCCACCTTTAAGATGACTGCTGTTATCCAAGAATCTAGAAGCTGAAGCTCATCCTCTGGGGCATGGTTTCAAATCCTACAATGGCAGCTGGTGAAATTTAAAGTTCAATTCATAAATCATAATCAATAAAAATCTGGAATTGAAAGGTCAGTAATAATGACTATCAGGCCATCATCAATTATCATAAAAATCCATCTGGTTCACTAATATTTCTTTTGGGAGGGAAATCTGCTAGCTCTTGCCAGGTCTGACCCATTTGTGCCTCCGGAACCACAGCAATCTGGTTGATTCTTAACTGTCTCTGAAATGGCTGAACAAGTCACTCGCATCAAGAGAAGTGAATTGAATTGAACTGATTAACTTTATTGTCACATGTATTCAAATGTGTACAGCGAAAAGTTTACAGTCGCCATTTTAAGGTGCCATCTTATGTACAAAGGTGCCTAGGTACAGACACTTAAGATCAAATTCTTAGGAAACAAAACAAAATTAGAAAAGTAAAGAAAGTTAAGGCTGGGCAACAAATGTCAGTCTTGCCAGCAATACCTATACCCCATGGAAGATTAAAGAAAAACAATCATGATTTTGTTCTGTCGTAATATCCCCATAACACAATGCCAGAAGTCATAGAATTTCTTTTCGTGATAGCTCTCAGTCAATAATATTTCACAGCCATACAGCAAAGTGCTGAGATTACAGACTTATAAACCATTATAGGGTCATAGAGGCATACAACATGGAAACAGTTCCTTCAGTCCAACCAGTCCATGCCGAACTCAATTCCAAACTAAACTAGTCCCACCTGCCTGCTCCTGGCCTATAGCCCTCCAAACCTTTCCTGTTCACGTACTTATTCAAATGTCTTTTAAACATTGTAATTATACCCACATCCACTACTTCCTCAGGAAGTTCATTCCACACATGAATCACCCTTTGTGTAAAAAAAAATTGCCTTTTATGTCTTTTTTAAATCTCTCTCCTCTCACCTTAAAGATGTGCCCCTTAGTCTTGAAATACCCCATCCTAGGGAAAAGACAACTAACCATCACTCTATCTATCCCTCTCATTATTTTATAAATTTCAATCAGGTCACTCTCAACCTTCTACATTCCAGTGAAAAAAGTCCCAGCCGATCCAGCCTTTCTTTATAACTCAAACCTTCCATACCCAGCAGCATCCTGGTAAATCTCTTCTGAACCCTCTCCAGTTTGATAATATCCTTCTTATAACTGGGCAACCAGAACTGGACACAATTCTCCAGAAAAGGCCTCACCAATGTCCTGTACAATTTCAACATGACTTCCAGCTCCTATTCTCAAAGGACTGAGCAATGAATGCAAGCATGCCAAGCACCTTTTTAACCATCCTGTCCATATGTGATGCAGACTTCAAAAAATTATGTACCTGCACCCCCAGGCCCTACTGTTCTACAAAACTACCCAAGGCCCGACCATTAATTATATAAGCTGCACCGTTGTTCATTGTACCAAAATGCCGTACCTTGCATTTATCCAGATTGAACTTCATCTGCTATTTTTCAGCCCATTGACCCATTTGATGAAGAACCCTTTGTAATCTTAGAAAACCTTTTTCACTGTCTACTATGCCACTAAATTTGCTGTTATCCACAAACTTACTAACCATGCTTTCTATATTTTAATCCAAATAATTTATATAAGTGACAAACAAAAGAGGACCCAGAACTGATCCCTGTGGAACACCGCTGGTCACAGGCCTCCAGTCTGAAAAGCAACGTTCCACCATTACTCTCTGTCTCCTTCTGTTAAGCCAATTATGTATCCAATTGGCAAGCTCACCCTGAATCCCATGTGACCTAACTTTACAGATTAGTCTACCATGTGGAACCTTGTCAAAGGCTTTACCAAAATCCAAATAAACAACGTCTACTGCTCTGCCATCATCAATTTTTTTGGTAACTTACTCAAAAAACTGAATCGAGTTTGTGAGACATGATTTTCCTTGCACAAAACCATGCTGACTATCCCTAATCCATTTTTGCCTCTCTAAATGTTCATAAATCTTATCTTTTATAATCACCTCCAACAATTTACCCATAACCAAAGTCAGACTCACAGGTCCATAGTTCCCCAGTTTCTCCTAACAACTTTTCTTAAGCAAAGGTACAACATTAGTCACCCCCCAGGCATCAGGTACCTCACCCGTAGTTATAGATGATGCAAATATTTCTGCAAGGTGTCTCGTAATTTCCTCCCTGATTTCCCACAATGTTCAGGGATACATTAGATAACGTCCCGGAGGTTTATCCACCTTTACATTCTCTAAGACGTCTTGAACTTCCTCTTTTGTAATACGATGTGGAGGTGCTGGTGTTGGACTGGAGTGGACAAAATCAGAAATCATACAACACCAGGTCATAGTCCAACAGGTTTCCTTGAAATCACAAGCTTTAGGAATCTTACTCCTTTCTTCAGGCATAGGTGAGAGAGGTTGTATCAGACACAGAATTTATAAGTAAAAGATCAAAGGGTCACACCACTGATGAGGATATACTAAACAAATCTAAGATGCTGTTAAATCTTTAATCAGTTAGAAGGTTTTAATTGATTAATATGTATATGTAAATCCCCAAATTCCTTTGAAGTCACTGTCCTGAGAGAACTAAATGTTTTATCATTGTAAAGAAGAGGTGACATTTTAGGTCAGACAATGCATGTTAGGTGTGATAATAGTAAGAACTGCAGATGCTGGAGTCAGAGACAACACAGTGTGGAGCTGGATGAACACAGCAGGCCAGGCAGCATCAGAGGAACAGGAAAGTTGAAGTTTCAGGTCGGGACTCTTCTTCAGAAATGGAGAGGGGGAAGGGAGCTGGTAAAAATTGTGATTTTTTTTGTTTTATTTTGTTTTCTTTTAGTATTAATGAAACAAAATAAAAATCTTATATTAGTAAAATTAGTTTGGTCCTAAGGGACAGCTTCGATGTTTCGTCACGTGCGTTTTGTGAGTCAGCCAAAGGTGGTAGCCGCTTTCCCTCGGCATGTATCTGACAGCATGAGAAGGTATCAGACATTGCAAACCACTTCCAGTGTCATCAGAGTAGGAGATGCAACACCACATTCCATGAACAAGGTTTTTTTCACAATCATATGCATTATGTCTCACTGGGGTAACATGATTGAAATCACACCCCAATTTTTCCCCAGTTGTCACAAAAGTTAAAGATTTTAAAAATGCATCTTTTCAACCCAGGTAGACAGAAAGCACAGAGTGGGATTGTGTACTTAACAAGAATGACTATTTATTACAAATGAATAGATTGTATCTACAGGTAAACAATTCTCAAAACTTCAATCCCCTTATAAACACTCTCACCCATTACACAGACAAACACACACAGATAGGGAGAAAAATAGGGTGTTGTAGGCAGAAGGAAAATCTAGAAAACAGATCAATGTTTCCTGTTTCTAGGATTTGCTGAGATGGCTCTCATGCTGATTCGAATACTGCTTAAAAAAAGTAAAGAACTGTGGATGCTGTAAATCAGAAACAAAAACAGAAATTGCTGGCAAAGCTCAGCAGGCCTAGCGGCATCTGTGAAGAGAAATCAGAGTTAACGCTTCAGGTCTGGTGAGGAAGGGTCACCGGACCCGAAATGTTAACTTTGATTTCTCTTCACAGCTGCTGCCAGACCTGATGAGCTTTTCCATAATTTCTGTTTTTGTTTCTGAATACTGCTTCTCAGTCTTCCTTCTCTGGATGTGTTCACTGGTTTGTAAGAGGCACAGAACAGCTGGTTTACCCTTATAAAAGATAACACTTGCCCATTCACTTCGTCTTTCCTCATTGTCCAAAGCCCCAATCACACCTTCCAGGTGAGGCTGCATTTCACTTGCACTTGTTTCAATCCAGTCTATTGTATTTGCTGCTCACAATGCAGACTCCTTTACATTGGTGAGACCGAACACAGACAGAGTGATCACTTTGTGGAATATTTTTGCTCTGTCCATAGGAATGACACCAACTTTCCAGTTGCTTGCCTTTTCAATTTACCTCCTTGCCCCATTTTAATATTTCCATTAGTAGTCTGTTACAGTGTTCCAAAGAGGCTCAACACAATTAAAGGAAGAACGCCTCATTTTCTGCTTAGGCACTTTACAACCGGGAAGACTCAAACATGAGTTCCACAGCTTCAGAGTATGACCTCTTTACACAATTTCCTGGCATCCCAACCTATTCCTGCCATGCCTTGTTTGCTTTGCTCTCAGCAGAACTGACCTGTTTTCTCCTTTTCACATTGCACATTTACCCCTATTTTACATATCTATCTCTCCTTTACCATTATCATTGCATTTGTCTTTTATGAGGCTCTGGGGACCATCATAAATTGTTCCATTTGCTCCTTCTCCCCTTCTGTCAACAGCAGATAAAGCAGCTCCCTTCATTTCTGAAGATGTCATACTGGACTTGAAACATTAACTCCGTTTATCTCTCCATAGATGCTGCCAGACCTGTTAAGTTTCTCCAGCACTTTCTGTTTTTATTATTTGATGACTTATTGATTTAATGTATGAGGCATGGTGAGGATTTTGATAAATTTGGTAACACTGAGGCAAGTACAATGGAAGAGTCCATAATGGAATTCAGTACACTGTATGTGAGGTGACAGAAATCTAATTTGGAAATTCCACAATCTGTGCTGGCAATTAAGTTATTGGACTATGCCAAGGTATCAAGTATAAATTTATGTCTAGCTTTTCTGCGTGTTAAATTTGTGGATAAACATACATGACTGGAACAGATATCAGAAGAAGTTAAAAAAAATTCCGAAGGTATTCCTTTCCAGCAGTATTTGTAGCACAAAGCAGGTAATTGGGGATGCAAAAGAAAATGGAGCACATAATGTTAACAAATTGATGAGACCATTTAGATACAGGTCACAGGCAACAATATGAAATAACAATTTCATATTTAACAAATAGAATTGAGGACAGAATGTCATTGATAACTTTGAGACGACATTTTGGGGCAGCACAGTGGTTAGCACTGATGACTCACAGCACCAGGGACCTGGGTTTGATTCCACCCTCAGGTGACTGTCTGTGTGGAGTTTGCGCGTTCTCCCCGTGTCTGTGTGGGTTTCCTCCGGGTGCTCCGGTTTCCTCCCACGGTCCAAAGATGTGCAGGCCAGGTGAATTGGCCATGCTAAATTGCCCTGGAGGGTTGAGGGATGTGTAGAGTAGGTGGGTTATAAGGGTGTGGGTCTGGGTGGAGGCTGCAACAGTCAGTGTGGACTTGTTGGGCCAAAGGGCCTGTTTCGACACTGTAGGGATTCTATTCTATGAAATACCATTGCCAGAATGTTTTTCGGGCCCATAGCTTTTCCAATACTCAGTGCCTCCAACTGTTTCTTGCTCACATGTGAAGTGAATTGAAGGTGAAGTGAGAACTCTGTGCCTTTGATATCAAGGCTGCATTTTGCTGAGTATACCATCAAGGATCCTGAGCAAATTACTGTTGTTATGAGGTCGGGTCTCAATGAAATTTAGGGGAGGCAATGGCCTAGTGGTATTATTGCTCGACCTATTAATGCAGAGACCCAAGTAATGTTCTGGGGACTTGGGTTTGAATCCTGCCATAACAAATGGTGGAATTTGAATGCCATTTTTTAAAAACTGGAACTAAGAGTCTAATGGTGACCATTGTTGATTGTCAGGAAAATCCCATCTGGTTCACTAATGTCCTTCAGGTATAGAAATCTGACATCCTTACCTGGTCTGGCCTACATGTCATCCAGACCCACAGCAATGTGTTGAATCTCAACAATTAGGGATGGACACTAAATGCCAGCCTAACCAGTGATGCCTACATCCTGTAAATATATAAAAAAAGGATGAAAATTGGACGCAAAAATGACTATGACATTATATTGGGAATATTATAAATTTGCAAATTACACAAATGGGACACTATTGTATTTCTTGAATGAAACTTAACATTTTCACTAACAATATTAAAGGAATGTTATTGACATGAGGGAGTTGAAATTTAGATGCTGTACTGTTCTTTGTTCTTCCTCATGCCAAGAATTTGTTGCACATGGTGGAAGGACACAATCCATATCAGTTAGTTTTGGTAAGAAACCTAAATCAGTAATAAGTGATTGGTCATCAGTTTGGTAAGGACTACAATTAGTTCTACTATTTTGGACCATTTCAATTAATTGCAAGCAGTCAGAAAAGCTTTTAATCTGAAGCCTCAGAAAGAATTCTGCGAGAATTAAGAATTGAAAACCAATTTCAATCAGGGACACAACAACAGAAATTCAGCTGGTCTGGTAGCATCATGAAGAGAAATCAGAGTTAACGTTTTGTGTCTGGTGACCCTTCCTCCAAAACGTTAAATCTGATTTCTCTTCACAGATGCTGCCAGACCTACTGAGCTTTTCCAGCAACTTCTATTTTTGTTTCTGATTTACAGGATCCACAGTTATTTCAGTTTTCAATTTGGGAGATAAGGTTTCTTAAAAGAGAGAAAGATATAAAGAATGGAGAGGCCTGGGGAAGGTTATTGCTGTATGAGTTAATCAGGCTGTCATGGTTAAATTGTGATTTCTATGTTTGCAGTAATATTAAAACAGCAGACTTCACCATAAAGTTTGAGAATAGCAGGAATCTTTCAGAATGTCTTGGGAATCATCTGGATTAACTGGTTAGGCGACAGAAGGGCGTGGTAGAATAAACAACTAAAGGTTGAAGCAAACAGTACCAGGCAAGGATAAGATTGAGCAATTCCTATCTGAGTGAATAAAGATATAAATGCAGATGTTTATTTATTGTACTGGCAAGTTTGGAGTCTGCGGACATAACTAAAGATACCATGCCTTTAGTCCCTCAGGACAACTGCCAAAAGTGGGTACTAAAGTCAAATATTTTCCAGAATGGAGAAATAGGACAATTATAAATAGAAGAGAGAAGGCCATGGAAAATTTAAAAACTGCATGAATGTGCAGGATGCAGTTAGGAGGTTAGGCTGTGTATTGGGAATACTAGGAACACTATCACTGTGTCACAACGCCCTTAGGAACTCGGCCCTTTTTTTTAATAACCAACACCAAATCACCCATTTGATGAAATACACTATAAACAAATTATAAGGACTATCTGAGATAACAAGGTGTAGAGCTGGATGAACACAGCAGGCCAAGCCTAGACCCCCGAAATATCAGCTTTCCTGGTCCTCTGATGCTGCTTGGCCTGCTGTGTTCATCCAGCTCTACACTTTGTTAACTCAGATTCTCCAGCATCTGCAGTTCCTACTATCTCTATAAGGACTATCTACCAGGGGCAGTGCAACAATAACACAAAAGAGAAGGGGAGGAAAAGAAAGAAGGGACTAAATCAAGATGGGATCATACACCCTGCTCCCGTGGTGTCCATTCTTTCTAAAAGCTTTGAGGGCACTGGTGGAAAAACTCAATTTTATTTTGAAAACCCATGACAAAATCACCCAAATAAATATTAATTAATTAACAATCACTGCCTACCAGGGTCAGTGTAACAACAAAAAATAAAAAGCTGAAAGCAAAGGAGGGGTTAAATCAAAATTACGTCAGAGGGGAAGATATTGCATTCCAACTCTCGCTCTCAAAGAAGAAAAGCTCAGCTTTTTTTTTGGACATCCTCTACCAACTCATCTGTTTGACAAGTTAAGTAATTAATAAGCATTACCTACCAGGACATCAGTGAACAAGTTGGGGTTTGATGACAACCAATAATGGCTGCTATTAGTCTAGCTTCTAATTCCAGACATTTATTGAATTTAATTTTATTATCTGCCATGGTAGGATTTGAATCCATGACACAGAGTTTACCCTGAAGTTACTGGATTACTAGCCCAGTGACATTACCACTATACAAGTACCTCCCTTAGAGATTTAAAGTTCAAGGAGCTACCAGAAGGTACTTTGCTGCTGGATGCTCGTTTAATGAAACTCAGGGAATCGATGAAAGAACTTTCAGGATATTGGAACGCTTACTTTGGTGTGGCAGAGAGAAAGAGGAGTCTGCTTGAACACTGCAATGGCTTTGGACTTCATCTACATATTGGCAGAGTGTGGTATCATGTGCAAATATGGAGTGGAGTTTTTGGCTGTTAGTTAATTAACAGGAAAAGTACCTTTTCTGCATTTTTGTGTATTAGTTGACTACTAAGTAATGCTTAATCTATGTTGATTTAAGTGTGATTGTTACGTTGAACATCTTAACATTAAATTATGTCGTGCAATTCTTTCTGTTGGTATTGGAAAATTCATTTCTTTTTAAAAATGTATCGGTCTCTAAGGATATTTCTCAACAATTCATTGATCTGAACCTGTCCCATATATGCTAGAGCTTGCAGATCATGTATTGTATTTCTCACAACCCATTGAACAGGAGTGGAAGCAAGTCATCTTCAATCCAGAGGGTTTACCCAACAAACAAAGCATAGATGATTTCAATGAACAAATTAATATCTGATCAGAAGCTCATCTCAGAGTCAAATATGACATCAAATTTGGAGATGATCACTAGGGAGTGGAGTTTAAGAAGGGACCAAAGACAATTGTTTTTGTCCTCCCAATATTCAGTTGGAAAAAAAATTCTTCTCATCCAGAACTGGATGTTGTAATTATTTTAATCAGCCTTTTCAGACATGATATGACACACAGCCTGGGCAGGTTGACACTTGAACCTAGACTTTCTGGTCCAGAAGTCAGGACACTTCCAGTGCACCACAAGACCTTCTTTAGATGTTGTAATGTTAATGATACTGGTCCAATAATCAATCTCTCTTCAAGGAATAAACATTACGCAGAGCAACTGGTTTCAGACTGACTGAATGGTGGAGTTTCAGAGGAGCCAAGATTGGTGGCAATGAGGTAGTTGGTGTGCATGTGAAAAAATAAATACTTTGTTACTAGAAACTGTTGCTGAAGAGCAGCATGCAGAGAAGTAACAGGAAGCTGAGTGTAGATTTTGAAAAATTCTTTCTTGGAATGACCTTTGAGGTCTGTATATCTCACCCCCACCCCAACACGTGAACTAGGTCCTTTACTGTGACGCTTCATCCTGAGCCAGTTTTCATCAGTGGTGGTGTGCTTTCCGCTCTCGGGGACAGGACAGGGTGGCAAAGTCCAAACCCACCTCAACCAGGATGGGAACTGAAATCACACTTTCACCCCCTACTCTGAACCAACAGAGATCATTAGCTGCCTCCTTCTCAATGACAGCACTTGAGAAATTTTAAGACTTAACCTCAGTTGCAGCCTGCATTCACTGCATGCTTAAATCCCCTACTTGCTTTGTGTTTGTTACTCAAGGAGACAAACACATGAAACAACCAGACACCTCCTCTCAGTCAGAGTTAATGGCCACAGTACTGCTTTGTAAATCAATCAGCCGGCATTATTCAGGGAATTTCCACTTCAATTGTCCAGTAATTTTGCTGGGCACACTACAGAAATCATGCTCAGTGAAGGCATGACTTTTTTTTAATATGTTACATTTACGGGATATTGAGTGAATAAACCAGAG
The DNA here is from genome assembly GCF_021869965.1 of Rhincodon typus. Lineage (NCBI taxonomy): Eukaryota > Metazoa > Chordata > Chondrichthyes > Orectolobiformes > Rhincodontidae > Rhincodon > Rhincodon typus. Next base: position 124,829,848 of record NC_063334.1, read on the forward strand.
GTTAAGAACATTGGAAAGAATGCTTATGATAACTGGAACAGTCAGAGTGCACCAGGATCAAGTTTTGATTTTGCGAAATACGTGGCTAAGGGGGTTTTACACACTCTCACTTCACTGCAGGAAACTAAGTTAAAAGATGAGTGAATATTTTTTAGGGGCAACTTTTTTTTTCCCAAGTCTTTTCGTAAAATACAAAGGCCCTGAAATTACACAATATGCTCTGTGTTTTAGGACACTTAATTGCATAAACTGCTGCTAATGTTTCAGTCTGACTGGCAGACCACTTTGTCTAAGGTCCTAGATTGCGGGTGACAAGTTCAATGACTATAGCAGAATTAAGTTGTCTGACACTAATCGCTCTCTGTATCAGCTAATCGAGGGCCTAGAGATGCAAGCAATACCTGTCCGAGACTATACCAGTCTGTTGGTGTCATTCACTAAGACATTAAATTAGAACAGAAGTTGACTTGCACGTTGTACATGTCATCCTTATGATCGAATTGCAACTTGGGCTGGACACGCCCCATTTCTTGGAAGACCAGGATCCAATGTCAGTCAACAGGCACAGGAATGTGGTGTGAGTTAGGACAAGGGCAGCAGTGTTTTTCATGAACTCAGCGTTACAGGGAACGAAGGTCTGAGGCCTCCAGTAAACACAGGAACAGAGAGGGAAAGAAACTGCTGATGAGGATTTTAGTGGCTACTATATTGAAGTGGAGTGAAGGCAGATGAAAGTATCAATTGCGCCACTTAAGAGACTGCATCTCCAAGATGAGAGAATCTATCTGTCTCCTGTTGGCATTCAACAGCACTACCATTGTTGAATCCCCCATGATCAATATCCTAAGGATTGCTGTTGACCAGAAACTGAATCAGAGTAGCCATATAAATATTATAAGACCAGGTCAGAGACTGAGAAATTCAGTGTGAAGTAATTCATCCCCTCACTCCCTAAAGACTGTCTACCATTTACAAGGCACAAGTCAGGAGTGTGATGGAATACACTCTACTTGCCTGGATGACTGCAGCTTCAATAGCACGCAAGAAGCTGAATACCAGCCAAACCAGTCTGCTTCATGGGCCCCCTGTATATCACCTTCAACATGTACTTTCTCCACCACCTCCACATCATTACAGCAGGGTGTACTATCAACAATGCAGTAACTCACTATGGCTCCTTTGACAACATCTTTCATATTCAGAACGTCTACACTGAGGACAACAAGCACTACAATCTGCAAGTGCCACTCCAAGCCACACACCATCTTGACCTGCAGCTAAATCGCCATTCCTTCACTGTCACTGGGTCAAAACCTTGCAATTTCCTTCTAAACTGCACTTTGGGTACACCTACACTGCATGGACTGCGATGGTTTAAGAAGGCAATTCACCAACATTTTCTCAATGTACTGGGAAAAACATATTGGCAGTGACACTCACAGCCCTTGAAAGACTGAAAAAAAAATCTTTCATTGAGGTTCCAAGTTGAGGTTTTGCTTTGAAATCAAACATATGTTTCAGTATTTCATTGTTTCCCACTTATGAAAGTTTATTTACTTTCACACCTTCGGTCAATTTACCCAATAAACATTCTTTTAGAATTCCATTTCATTATAGCCACTTATTCCCAGAGAATTTTTTAACAACACAGCAGTAAACAGTAATTCTGTTTCTCTCTCCTCAGATTTTGCCAGCATTTTCAGCTTTTATTTATCCCTAGATGGTTCCAACACGTTGTTCTGGAAAATATTTGTGAAAGCATTCTGGAAACTCAACTTCCAGATATTCGGTGCCAATTTAATTTCTCCAGTCCATATGATGATCAGAGGTAACAAGGTGTAGAGCTGGATGAACACAGCAGGCCAAGCAGCATCATAGGAGCAGGAAGGCTGA
>NC_063334.1:124832140-124837766 GCF_021869965.1 Rhincodon typus
CTGCAGTTCCTACTATCTCTCAAATGATGATCAGTCTTTCATGAGGGCCTGTCTATGACAGCCTCTGACTAACCATCTCTCACAGTGGGTCTACAGCTGAGATTCTGTCCCTCACAGTCTCTCCGCGGGACTGTAGAATATGCTGCTGGATTAACGATTAAGAGGCTTAAATGAATATTCTAGAAACACAAGTTCAAATCCCAGTTCTGAAGAAGGATCACCGGAACCTAAACATTAACTCTGTATTCTCTCCGCAGATGACGCCAGACCTGCTGAGTTTTTCCAGTGTTTTTCTTTTTGTTTCTGATTTCCGGAATCCGCAGTCCTTTGGTTTATTTTTCAAATCTCACCATGGCAGCTTGCAAAATTGATGAATTCAGCTCAACAATCATCACAAAACTACTGATCGGTGTAACAACCAAATTGGTTCACTTCATGGGAGGAGGAAATAATATCCTGATATGGCCCACATGTGAACCCAGATCCACACCAACATGGCTAACATCTTATTGTTCTCTTAGTTCTTTGGTTGCATAAAATGCCATGGATGAAGAACAGCTTGTAGATATAATACATTTAGATTCCCAGAAGGCATTTGGCAATGTGCCACACAGAAACTTATTTACAAAGTAGGAGCTCACAGTAAAGGGGTTAACATATTTCCATGGACAGAGATTGGCTGGTTGCCAGAAAGCAGAGAGGATGCATCATTGAGTCGTTTGCTGATTATCAGGATGTGATGTCTGGACAACCACAGGGGTCTGTCTGAAGCCACAACTTTTTACAATTTGCAATAATTATTTGTATGGAGGGAATTAAGGGGCTCTTGTGGGACAGCAGTGGTGTCTCCAACTCTGGATAGGAGGCCTGGGTACAAGTCTCACTTTCTCCAGATGTATGTCATAACTTTTCTGAACAGGGTTATTAGAAAATGTCTACATTGAAGGAATGAATGCAATGTTTGAAAGTGAAACAAAGACTAGTAAGAAAGTATGATATAAAGAGGACATAAGGAGGATGCAGACAGATCTGTAGATGGGTTGTCAACATGAACAAAAGACCTAAATTCCAGAGGTGAGAGTGACCGCCCTTGACATCAGGCCATATTTGACCAATTGTGGCATCAAGGAGCCCAAGCAAAACTGGAGTTTGGGAATCAGAGGAAACCTCTCCACTGGTTTGAGTCTGAACTGGCACAATGGAAGATGATTGTTGGGGGTCAGTCATCTAAGCTCCAGGACATCTCTGCAGGAGTTACTCAGAGTAGTGTCCTAGGCCCAACCATCTTCAGCTGCTTTATCCATGACTTTCCCTCCGTCATAAGGTCAGAAGTGGGGATGTTCACTGATGATTGCATAATGTTCAGCACCATTTGTGACACCTTAGATACTGAAGTATTCCATGGCCAAATGCAGCAAGGCCTGGACAATATCTAGGTTTGACATGACAAGTGGCTAGAGACATTCATGCCACATATGTGACAAACAAGTACCATCTTCAACAAGAGAAAATCTAACCATCTCCCCTTGACATTCAATGGCAGTACGATCACTGAATCTCCAACAATCAACATCTTGGATGTTACTTTTGATTAGAAACTGAACTAGACTAACCGTACAAATACTGAGACTACAAAAGCAGAAAAGAAGCAAGGAATCCAGCAGCGAATAACTCAATTTCCGACTTCCCAAAACCTGTGTACTATGAGGTTGTTGACTTCCTCACCGAGCTGGCTTGTTCTCGTTCAGACGTTTTGTCACCATGCTAGGTGTTATTCTGCTCCGCTTGGAATTTATACTGTTTGGTCCATTATGGTTAGTAGTGTCATTTCCTGTTTTGATCTGTATGGGTTTGTATATGGGGTCCAATTCTACGTGCTTGTTGATTGCATTTCGGGTGGAGAACCATGCCTGTAGGAATTCTTGTGCATATCTATGTTTGGCTTGGGCTACAATGGTTACCTTGTCCCAGTTAAACGGATGGCCTTCATTGTCTGAGTGCACTGATATGAGGAGAGTTTGTCATGCTGTTTTGCTGCTAGTTGATGTTCATGTATTCTGATGGCTAGTTTCCTTCCTGTCTGTCTGATGTAATGTTTGTGGCAGCCGTTGCATGGTATTTTGTAAACCACGTTGGTTCTGCATGTTGCGGGAATGAGGTCTTTAATCCTTGTAAGTGTGTCGTAGAGTGGCTGTGGGCTTGTGGGCCCCATGATTCCTAATGGTCTTAGGAGTCTTGCTGTCAGTTCCGATATGTTTTTGATGCATGGCTGTGTGGGCAGTGTTTTAGGGTGTACTGTGTCCTGTGTACCATCTACAAGGCACAAATCAGGAGTGTGATGGAATACTCCTCACTTTCCTGGATGTGTGCAGCTCCAACAATACTCAAGAAGCTTGACACCATCCAGGACAACCAGGGCAATGTAGCCCGCTTGATTGGCACCATATCCACAAGCATCCACTGCCTCCATCACTGGCGCTCAGTAGCAACAGTGTACTTTCTACAAGATGCATTGCAGAAATTTACCAAAGATCCTGAGACAGCACTTTCCAAACCCATGACCACTTCCATCTAAAAGGACAAGGGCAGCGGATACATGGGATCATCCATACCTTCAAGTTCCCTCTAAGTCACTCAATATCTTGACTTGGAAATATATCATTGTTCCTTCAGTGTTGCTGGATTAGCATCCTGGAACTCCCTCCCAAACAGCACTTTTGGTGTAGTTACACCAAATGCACTGCAGCTGTTCAACGAACCACCTCGTTCTCAAGGGCAATTAGAGATGGGCACTAGAAATGTTGGCAGAGCAAGTGATGCCTACATCCCATGAGTGAATAAAGAAAAGGCTGAGTAGTTGGGCAAACATCAGGCAGATGGGGCATAATGTAGGAAAATATGAAGTTGGACAGAAGAAAGTGTACGGCTTGAATGGAGAACGACTTCTGAATTCTGAGATGCAGAGGGATCGAGGTGTTCCACTGTATGGGTCAAAAATAAGTTAGTACACGCACAGCAAGTGATTAAGAAGGCTCATGGAATGCTATCCCTTACTAAGGGACTATCTGTGAGAGACTGAGGGTCCTTGAGATGGTGACGGTATCTCTCTCTCTCTCTCTCTTTCCCAGTGACGGCCACTTATTGAACATTTGAGTATTTCTCATTGGGTGTTAGAGTTTGAAGGTCTCATGACTGTGAGGATGGAATACTCTTCTTGAGGGCTTGTGAGTCGCTCATTGAGCATTTGAGGGGCTTTCTGAAGGTTAGTCATTGAGGATTTTGATGTCTTTCACTGAGGATTTGAAGGTCTCTTACTGAGGAACTGAGGCTCTCTCAATGAGTTGCTGAGTTCAACACTGATGGGGAACTTTTGGGGATTCTGATTGAATGATTGAGGGTCTCTGAGAGGTGGAGGGTCTCTGAAGGATTGAGGGTCACTGCGGCATTGAGGGTATGAGAGAGTTAGGGTCACTGAGGGATTGAGAGTTTCTGCGGGATTGAGGGTGTCAGAGGGGTTGAGGGTGTCAGAGGGGTTGAGGGATTGAGGTTCTGAGGGAGTTGGTGTCCAAAGGCTTGAGTGTCTGAGGAGTTGAGAAATGAGAGATTGAATGTCTGAGGGTGTCTTAGGGGTTGAGGGTATCTGAGGGATTGAAAGTCTCTGAGGGGTTGAGGGTGTCAGGGGTTAGGGGTATCTGAGGGATTGAGGGTCTATGAGGGGGTCGAGAGTCTGAGGGGTTGAGGGACTCTGAGGGATTGAGGGTCTGAGAGGTTGAGGGTCTCTGAAAGGTTGAGGGACTCAGGGATTGAGGGACTCTGAGGGGTTGATGGTGTCTGAGAGGTTGAGGGTCTCTGAGGGGTTGAGAGTGTCTGAGCGGTTGAGGGCTTGAGGGTGTCAGAGGGGTTGAAGGTCTGAGGAACTCTGTGAGGTTAAGGATTTGAGGGACTCTGAGGATTTGAGGGATTTACTGTGTGAGGGGTTGAGGGCCTGACAGATTGAATGTCTCAGTGGTTGAGGGATTGAGGGTCTGAGGGGTTGACAATGTCTCAGGGTTGAGGGTCTCCGAGGAATTGAGGGACTCCGAGAGGTTGAGGATCTGAGGGACTCTGAGGGTTTGAGCGTGTGAGGGATTTAGTGTCTGAGGGGTTGAGGACCTGAGAGATTGAATGTCTGAGGAGTTGAGGGCCTGAGAGATTGGTGGTATCACAGGGATTGAGGATATCTGAGGGGGTTGAGGGTCTGAGGGGTTGAAGGTCACTGAGGGGTTGACAGTGTCTGAGTGGTTGAGGGTCCGAGGGATTGAGGGTGTCAGAGGGGTTGAAAGTCTGAGGAACTCAGTGAGGTTAAGGGTTTGAGGGACCCTGAGGGTTTGAGGGATTTAGTGTCTGAGGGGTTGAGAGTCTGAGGGGTTGAGGGCTTGACAGATTAAATGTCAGAGTGGTTGAGGGATTGAGGGTCTGAAGGGTTGATAGCATCTTAGGGGTTGAGAGTCTCTGAGGAATTGAAGGACTCTGAGAGGTTGAGGATCTGAAGGAATCTGAGGGTTTGAGCGTGTGAGAGATTGTGACTGAGGGGTTGAGGGCCTGACAGATTGAATGTCTGAGAGGTTGAGAGATTGAGGATGTCTGAGGGGGTTGAGGGTCTGAGGGGTTGAGGGTCACTGAGGGGTTGAGGGTCTCTGAGGGGTTGACAGTGTCTGAGTGGTTGAGGGTCTGAGGGGTTGAAGGTCTGAGGAACTCTGAGGCGTTGAGAGTCTGAGGGATTTAGTGTCTGAGGGGTTGAGAGTCTGAGGATTTGAGGGCCTGACAGATTGAATGTCTGAGAAGTTGAGGGATTGAGGGTCTGAGGGATTTAATGTCAGACGGGTTGAGGGCCTGAGAGACTGAATGTCTGAAGGATTGAGGGTTTGAGGGTCACTGAGGGGTTGAGGGTATATGAGGGGTTGAGGGTGTCTGAGGGGTTGAGGGTCACTGAGGGGTTGATGGTCTCTGATGGGTTGATGGTTGCTGAGGGATTGATGGTGTCTGAGGGACTGAGGGTCACTCAGGGATTGAGGGTCACTGAGGGATTGAGGGTGTCTGAGGGATTGAGGGTCACTGAGGGTGTCTGAGGGGTTGAGGTTTTGAGGGATTGAGGCTGTCAGAGGGGTTGAAGGTCTGAGGGACTCTGTAAGGTTAAGGGTTTGAGGGACTCTGAGGATTTGAGGGATTTACTGTCTGAGGGGTTGAGAGTCTGAGGGGTTGAGGGCCTGGCAGACTGAATGTCTCAGTGGTTGAGGGATTGAGGGACTGAGGGGTTAACAGTGTTTTAGGGGTTGAGGGTCTCTGAGGAATTGAGGGACTCTGAGATGTTGAGGGTCGCTGAGGGATTGAGGGTCGCTGAGGGATTGAGGGTCGCTGAGGGATTGAGGGTTACTGAGATGTTGACGGTCTCTGAGGGATTGAGGGTGACTGAAGGGTTGAGGGTGTCTGAGGGATTGAGGGTCGCTGACAGATTGAGGGTGTCTGAGGGATGGAGGGTCAGTGAGGGATTGAGGTTCACTGAGGGGTTGAGGGTGCCTGAGGGACTGAGGGTCACTGAGGGGTTGAGGGTCTCTGAGGGATTGAGGGTCACTGAGGGATTGAGGGT
>NC_063334.1:124837776-124838116 GCF_021869965.1 Rhincodon typus
GGGTTGAGGGTCTCTGAGGGATTGAGGGTCACTGAGGGATTGAGGGTGTCTGAGGGACTGAGGGTCACTGAGGGGTTGAGGCTCTTACAGATTGAAGGTCTCTGAGGAGTTGAGGGTCTCTGAGGGGTTGAAGGTCAATGAGGGGTTGAAGGTCAATGAGGGGTTGAGGATCTCTGAGGGATTGAGGGTCACTGAGGACTGAGGGTCGCTGACAGGTTGAGGGTGTCTGAGGGATGGAGGGTCAGTGAGGGATTGAGGGTGTCTGAGGGATTTAGGGTCACTGAGGGATTGAGGGTGTCTGAGGGTTGAGGGTCTCTTACAGATTGAAGGTCTCTGAGGG
>NC_063334.1:124838126-124838625 GCF_021869965.1 Rhincodon typus
TCTTACAGATTGAAGGTCTCTGAGGGATTGAGGGTGTCTGAGGGATTTCGGGTCACTGAGGGATTGAGGATCTGAGGTTTTGAGGGTCACTGAGCGGTAGAGGGTCACTGAGGTGTTGAGGGAGTCTGAGTTGAGGGTCAGTGAGGGATTGAGGGTCTCTGAGGGATTGAGGTTCACTGAGAGGTTGAGGGTGTCTGAGGAATTGAGGGTTTTTGAGGGATTGAGGGTGTCTGAGGGGTTGAGGGTCTCTCAGGGATTGAGGGTCACTGACAGATTGAGTGTCACTGAGGGCTTGAGGTTGTCTGAGGGATGGAGGGTCACTGAGGGGTTGAGGGTGTCTGAGGAGTTGAGGGTCAGTGAGGGATTGAGGATCTGAGGGATTTAGGGTCTATGAGGGTCATTGTGGGTGTCTGAGGGATTGAGGGTCACTGAGGGGTTGAGGATCTCTTACGGATTGAAGGTCTCTGAGGAGTTGAGGGTCACTGAGGGGTTGAGGGTC
>NC_063334.1:124838635-124876243 GCF_021869965.1 Rhincodon typus
GGGTTGAGGGTCTCTTACAGATTGAAGGTCTCTGAGGAGTTGAGGGTGTCTGAGGGATTGGGGGTCACTGAGGGGTTGGGGGTCACCTCTGGCCTTTGAAAATCCTTCTCGCACGCGTCTCTCTAACGGTCGGTCAGTGTGCGCGCACCCGCTGGCTCGGCGGATCGTGAACGTATGTATGCTCCCAGCCGGCGAGCTCGTGACCGCTTCCATTGAGTGCGGCAGTGGCGGCGGCGCGAGTCGGACTGTTCCCCTCCCCTCCCCCGAGCCGGGACAGGGCGGCGGCGGCCTGGTCTGCTGTTTACTCCGGGACAGGCGGACGGCTCTTTCTTCACGGGAAAGCGGCTTTCGGGCACCTGGAATGTGAGTGAGAGCCAAACGATTAGTGTTTTATTTCCCACATTCCCTTTTTCGAAACTTTATAAAAACCACCAACATTTCGCCAAGTTTTATTCTTCCAACAAAGTGAACTGTCCTGTTGGATTTGAGGGCGATGAATTTTACGGAGTCATGGATTATGAACAAGAAACTGTTTAGTCTGCGGCTCTGATCTCGTAATTAATTTCCACGGGAAATTTATGTGTGAGTTGGAGTGTGGAATATTAGCATATTATGTGGAAAAGTGTTTTAACGGTTTAATGTACTGAAGCTTTTTTTCGTATTGCGATTGATGAGAATTGTACTGATCCCCAAAATTATAAGATGTGTTCGTTATAGTCGTGGTGAGTAATAGTAGAGTGTGATTGGAATAACTTCTGACCTGTTGGGATCCTCTTGTTAAATTGAGAATTTATATCTTTTACATCCACTGTTATCACATCAATGTGGTACCAAGTGTTCTGGTTGGATTTGTGTTTAATCACTTACTTATCTGATCTGTGGTTTTCTTATTAAACTAAGGTTATTGCCATGATTTGCCCTTGTAAAAAATTGACAAAGGCTTGTCTTGATCAATCAAGTCCCCTTCCTAGCTAAATGTACAGTGTAAAAAAAACACCAAGTTGCTGGTAAAGCTCAGCAGGTCTGGCAGTATCTGTGAAGGAAAAAACAGAGTTAACGTTTTGGGTCCGGTGACCCTTCCTCAGAAGCTGAGCTTTTCCAGCAACTTTGTTTTTGCTCCTGAGTTACAGCATCTGCAGTTCTTTTGGTTTTTATTTTGTGCAGTGTAAAATGTTTTTTAGGAGGATTTGGACAGGATCAGTAATTGGACAAGAACAGGGTACTTGGACAATGTGAGGTCACCCACTTTGGTAGGAAGAGCAGATGTGCAAACGATTAAATGGCAAGAGGTTTGGAAAATATAGAGTACAAAGGGTCCTAGTCACCTTGTTGATAAGTTGCTGGAGACCAATAAGTAGGTGCAGCAAGCGGTTAGGAAGGCTAATGGAATGTTTAGACCATGAAATACAGAAGCAGAATTATGAGATAACAAGGTGTAGAGCTGGATGAACACAGGCCAAGCACCTGCTCCTCTGATGCTGCTTGGCCTGCTGTGTTCATCTAGCTCTACACCTTGTTATCTCAGATTCTCCAGCATCTCCAGTTCCTAATATCTCTGAAGCAGAATTATGACATTGGATTATGGCTGGTACGATTCTCACCTCAATTCTCTTATCTTCTCCCCGTAACCTTTGATCCCCATACTATTCATGAAACAATCTATCTTTGTCTTAAATGCTGTCAATAACTATGGATTAAATTTCACGTGACATTTCTCCGCCCAAGTCTCCAGCCTATTGAAAACCTGCTGCAGTACAAACAAAAGGAATCCCAGCAGTGGTACCTTAAGACGCTACTGGTCACACATCTCCAGTCACAAAATCACTCTTCCATCGGTGCTGTCTGTCTTCTATGACTAAGCCAGTTCTGTATCCATCTTACTAGTTTACTGTGGAACCCATGTGACTTAACCTCCTCTATTAGCTTGCCATGAGGGACTTTCCCAAAGGCTTGCTGAAGCCCATGTGGATAACATGTTCCACCCTCGTCAATAATCTTTGTCACTTCCTCAAAAAATTCAATTGAGTTTGTGAGACAAAACTTTCCCCACATAAAACCATGCTACCTACCACTAATAAGTCAATATTTTTCCAAATCCTCGTAAATCCTGTCCCTAAGAATCTTCTCCAATAATTTCCTGACCACTGACTCAAGGCTCATTGGTCTCTAATTTCCTGGATTATTCCTGTTGCCCTTGTTAAACGAGTAGCAACATTGGCTACTCTCGAGTCCTCTGGGACCTCTCCTGTGACTAAAGAGGATACAAAGATTTTGTACCAGGCCCCAGCAATTTCTTCTGTTGTCTCTCTCAGTATTCTGGGATAGATCCTGGGGACTTGTGTACCTTTATGCTTTTCAAAATACCCAATACCACCACTTTTTATGTATAGATATGCCCGAGAACATCATCAAATCTCTCCCTAAACTTACCATCCACCATGTCTTTCTCCTTTTATGAATACAAAGTATTCAATAAAGACCTCGTTGACTTCCTCTGGCTCCAGTGATGCCCCATCCCATAAATTAATTTTTTAAAACGATGGTGATCGTGATGGCCTGTCAAAAGGGGAAATGGTTAGATTGTTTCATTGGAGACGGTCATTGTCTGGCAATTAAGTGGCAGCTAATGTTCAAGCCACACATCAGCACAAGCCTGGATGTTGTTTGGGTCTTGTATATTAGTGTCCATCTCCTAATTATGACCACAAGCCAACAGGTGGAAACACCTCCCCTATGTCTATCATGTCAAAACTCTGCATAAAGTTAAAAATCTGTAATTCTCCTCGTTCTGAAAAAGCTTGCAATAAAGGTTTTAAATTTTTAAAATATATTGATTTGACATGGAACATTTAGTACTGAGGAGTGATCTACTCTGGTTCCTATTAACAGTATGTGCCAAGGCACCAGAGATACCCATTGCACTTTCAGTGGGAAGTGGTACTAAGTGCAGCTTTGGAACATTACAGAACAGTGCAAATCATGTTATGGCCACTTAAATTTTATAATTTTATTTTACGTATAATAATTGAATTCTAAGTTAAGGAGACAACATAGAACAGTACAGCACAGTACAGGCCCTTTGGCCCACAATGTTGTGCTGACCTATTGTCCTACTAAGATCAATCTACCCTCCATGTGCCTATCCAAGAGTCGCTTAAAAGTCTCTAAAGTATCTGAGTCCATACCACTGCTGGCAGCGCATTCCACATGCCCACCACTCTCTGTGTGAAGAACCTACCTCTGATATTTCCCTATATCTTCCTCCAATCACCTTAAAATTATGCCCCCTCGTAATAGTCATTTCCAATTTATAAATTACTGGTTGTGTTCATAATTGTTGCAACGTATTCATTATTGAGCTTTGTGTGTAGGGGACAATTTGGAAGTTTGAAGCTGGTATGAAACTAGGAAGCATTGTAAATTGTGAGGAGGATACTGTAGAAATTTCAGGACATAGACAAGTTCGTGGGTAGGTGGCAAATGAAGTTCAATGCAGAGAAGTGTGAGGTGATGCATTTTGGTAGAAAGCACATGGACAGCCACATATTATAAGATAATTGCAGAAGCAGCGCAATGTCGGTCAGACGTGCACAGATCATAGAAAGTAGCTGGATAGGTGGCGAGAGCAGTTAATAAAGTTCTTTGTGACTGAGGCTTCGTTAATAGTGGCATTGAAAAGTAGAGCAAGGGGTTAATGCTGAACTTGCAAAAGAGACTTGTTCGACCTCAGCTGGAATATTGTACGCAGTTCTTGGTGAGACATAGGAGGGTCGTGAATGGGGAGAGTGCAGAAGAGATTTAGAAGAATGGATCGAGGAATGGGATACTTGAATTGTGAAGGTAGATTGGAGAGGATGTGAGTGTTCTTGGAGAGAAGGCGGCTAAGAGGAGATCTGATGGTTTTCAAGATCATGAGGGGGCTGGCTATTGGAGATAAGAAGAATCTGCTCTTGATTGTAAAAGGATCAAGAACGAGAGGGCACAGATTTAATGTGATTTTCAAAAGAAGCAAATGTGATGTGAGAATAAGTTTTCTTTTGTGTCACAATGAGTAATTTGGCTTTGGAATGTATTGTCTGGAAGTGTGGTAGAGGCAGATTCTGTTGACGCAATCAAAAGCGTATTGAATGGTTATTTAAATGAGAACAATGTGCAAAGGCATGGAAAAAAACTCCAGAGGAAAATGGCAATAAGCCATGATGCTCATTTGATCAGCTGGTATGGATATGACAGGCCACTGTCCACCACCTGGGCCAAAGTTATCTGTAATTCTGTGAAATGTTCAATCTGTATGAGATTCATTGGCCACTGGTTTATTTGACTTATAAAAGAAGTAAAAATGATCAAAGGGCACACCATTGAAGCTTTTTGGAACATGGGAGCAGGAGGAAATGCTTCAACTCTTTGAGCCTCATCAGCCATTTAATGGGAGCTTATGTGACCTAACTCTCTATACCCTCTTAGCCCTAAATCCTTTAATGTCTTTGGGTAACAAACATTTATCTCAAAATGAAGGTGGTTCAACGATTGATCTGATGTCAATTACCATTTGTGAGAATTCCAAACTTCTATCCTTTGTGTCTGGAAATAGTTTGTAATTTTGCTCCTGACAAGTCAGGTTGTAGCTCTAATATTCACGCTTCATTCCTGTTCCTGAACTCGTAACCAGCAAAAATAGTTTCTTTCTTATCTACCTTTTGTTTTTCTCTTATTGCCTTGAAAAATGTTGACAAAGTCACCTTTTTAGCCATCTAAATCAGGGAATACATCCTGGGTTTCTTTAATCTCATTATTTAGTTCTTGGAGTCCAGGTATTAATTGGGTGAATGCTACACTGTCTTGGTGAAGCTCTGGAACAAAAACAGAAGCTGGATGGAAAGAGGAGTAAGTTTATACGTGGAGATGGAGCCCATAGAGAGAGAGAGAGAGAGAGACAGGCAGGAAATGGATCAGACATGGTGAAGGGACCTATTGACCATGGTGGTGGGGAATCCTAGGTTGACTAAAAAGGTGGTCTCAGGCCCCCTTTGGATTGTGTAATCATCAAAACAGAAACTGGGAGAATGGAATGGAGTCCTGAGAGGAATCAGGTGTGAGGATGTATAATCCTGTCATGACATGGAGCTTCCAGTTGCCTGCTACTTGAACACATCTCCATGCTCCCTGGTTATCATTTCTGTCTTGGGCCTGCCACAGTGCACCAACAAAGCTGAGGGACCTGGAAGAACGCTGTCTCGTTTTCTGCTTGGGGACCCTGTAGCTTTCAGGACTCCGTATAGAGTTCAATAGTTTTAGAACCTGAACACCTCATTCTGTGTCTTTGACGTCAGCCACCCAACCCAACCCCTCCACACTTTGTCATGATATCATGACATGGGCTGCTTTCAGCACAGCCAGCCAGCTCATTTTCACCTACTTTTGGTCCCCATTATCTGTTTTTCTCCATCCCTGGCTCACTATCCCTTTGTCAGCCAAACTGTCTTTTTCTTTCCACGACCTCCGTCTTCAGCTGGCCGCTTCCTCCTTTCCTGCTACCACCATTTCCTAGCTGCTATCAATTCTGAAGAAAGGCTTTAAATATTCACTCCGTTTTCTCTCCACAAATGCTGCCAGATCTGCTGAGTTTCTCCAGCAATGTGTTTGTATTTTCCAAGATGTGGGACCTAGAACTGCTTATAGCCCTCTGGATATGTTCTAGCCAGGCTTTATGTAGCTGAAACCTGGCTTTTACCCTTTTCTTCAGACGTAGAAGTCAGCACTCCATTTAGCTTTCCCATTATCTTCTGTATCTTTTTATGATGTTTTATTTGTTTGCGACTCTTGAGCTTCTTTTGGCCTCTGTTATTTCCAGTTTTTCATCATTTAGCAAGTCCCAAGTTTCATTATTTTTGGATCCAAAGTGGGTGACCTCACCTTTGCCTACACTGGAATTTATTTGCTCCTGCTTTGCGCATTCAATTAAATTAACATTATCTCTTTGTAATCAGTGTAGATGGAGTATGAAATGACAATGCCACTTATCTGTGTGTTACCAGCAAATTTGGGTATGTGGTTTCCTATCCCATAATCTTAAATTGTTAATAAATATGGTGATTAGTTGAGATCCCAGATCTTGTAGAACACTGCTGGCCATGTCCTGCCAATTAAAGTAACTTCTCTTTATTCTGCCTCTTTTTGCTCAGCCAGTTTCCTAACCAGGCAAATACCTTCTCCAGTTTTATGTGCTTCAAATTTAACCATCAGTCTGTGGGCAGGGACATTATCAAATGCCTTTTGGAAGTCCACTAACAAGGCAAGATCTTCTGACAGCATTTCCCAAACCTGTGACTTCTACTTCTAGGAAGGCAAGGGCAACAGATGCTTGAAAACCTGCAAGTTCCCCTCCAAGCCCCACATCCTGACCTGGAACTGCTGTTTCTCACTGTTAATTCACTGCTGCTGGGTCAAAATCTTGGAACTCACTTCTGGACTGGATTGGGGTGTCTCGGCACCACTAAGGATTGCAGTGTTTGAAGAAGGCAGCTCACTAGCCACTTTTCAAAGGCAAGCAGGGATGGACAGTAAATGCTGGCCCAGCCAGTTCTCGAAGGCATATAAAAAAACTAATATCCAGAGTCAGTCCCCTGTCATTGCAAATTACGTTGATGGGCACCTTTCCCAACACCATAGCATGAATTTGGACATGAGCTGTACACAACTTTCTGGCCATTAGTTTGTGTAATTAGCAAATCTCATGCAGTCGTGCCAGAGTTTTTGCTCTGTATTCCTAGTTAAGAGTTCTCAGCAGAGGGACCAAGTCTGAAAATTGCCTCCAGCAAAGCCCATGTACCTGATGAGATAAGTCTGAGTGTAGCCACTTGTGTAATGCAGGAAACATAGCAGCTAATTTGCACATGGAAAGGCCCTGTAGTTGCAGTGTGATGACTTGATAGTGTTGGGCATTGCTGTTCTTAATCTAGAGTGATTGATTTGGGGCGGCATGGTGGCTCAGTGGTTAGCACTGCTGCCTTACAGCGCTAAGGACCCGGGTTTGATTCCACCCTTGGGCAGTTGCCTGTGTGGAGTTTGCACATTCTCCCCATGTCTGCCTGGGTTTCTTCTAGGAGCTCCAGTTTTGTCCCACAGCCCCAAGATGCATAGGTTAGGTGGATTGGCCATGCTAAACTTCCCATAGTGTCCAGGGATGTGTAGGTTAAGTGGATTATCCGTGGGAAATGCAGGGTTACAGGGATAGGGTAGGGTAGGGTAGGGTTTGGGTCTTGGTGGGATGCTCTTCGGAGGGTTGGTGTAGACTCAATGGGTCAAATGGCCTGCTCCCACACTGTAAGGATTCTGTGATTCTATTCTATGATCCTATGATTGGTTAAATCCCAGTACCTCAGCATAGATTACCGAAAAAGTTCTTTTGAAACTTACAATGTGACAGCATTGCAAATTTTTTGAATATTTTGTGCTACTTTCATTGAGAGAGCATTTTGCCTTGGTGTATTGTTTGGGTGTGTACCATGGAACTGTCAGGGCACATAAAGTTTGAATCAGTGTTTCTATTATCTTGCATATATTTGGAGAAGTTCTCACTCACCAGTCTTGGGATTGAGATTTAGAATTGATTCAGAATTGATTCAGCAATGCAACAATGGTACGTGAAGCAATTTTAAAGACCACTGGGCCCATGTAACTCTCAAGTCAAGATTCTGACACTAGCTTTTCCAGGGTTGGGTTGCTGAGGTTTGAGGGAAGATTGCAGTTTTTCACAAGGGAAAAGGTATCAAGGGTTGAAAAAGAACTTTCGTGATAGTCAAAGCTTTTAACATGATAAATAATGTTAAAAGAAATGAAATATGTTCTTTTGGGAAGTAGATATTTAAAAATTGCTAAACAAGACAAAAAGTCAACGTTTGTCTTGTTTTCACCAGGACCAAGATACCACAAACTTGAGAAGAGAAACATTGATTTATACAGCATCAGAAGATGGTTCTGATTGGTGAGGTCGACTGCCTGCCAGGTCTGAAAACTAAGACTGAATCTCTGTGCCAACTACGACTTAATCAGTCAGCACCTTCTTATCATGCTGTATCAAACTGGTGTCCTCTTTCTGAAGTTTGTCGCTTGTGTCCTGATCCTGGTGAATGCAAGATAAAAGCTTTGACTTTTTGCCAAAAGTTAAATTTAGCAATTTTAACTTCTTCCCTTTTTAAATAAAAATGTTACATTGGCAGTTTTCTAATTTTCTGGGACTTTTCGAGAAGCTAAGGATTCTTGAAAAATTACTATCAGTGTATCCACTAACGCTGTAGCTCCTTCTTTTAATATCCAAGGATGTATCCCATTAGGGCCAGGAGACAAGTCAGTCTTTAGCCTCATTGGTTTCACTAGCACTTTTTCTCTCGTGATAGTTATTGTATTTATTTCCTCTCCCTATGCCCGTTGGATATTTGATTTTTGATGCTATTAGTTCTTTTAGTGTGAAGATTGATGCAGAGCATTTATTCAACTCTTCTGCCATTTGCTGGTTCCTTATTACTTCCCCAGTCTCTCTTTCTAAGCGGCCTATGTTCACTTTGGCATTTCTCTTGCTTCTTATGTATTTTAAGAAGTTCTTTATATTACGTGCAAATCTGCTGTCAAAGTTTATCATCTACCTGTATTATTTTCTTGGTCATCTTTTATTGGCTTTTAAAACTTTTCCGACTCTCTTTGCCAATCTTTGCCATGTTGTATGATTGTTCAATCTGATACTACCCTTAACTTCCCTGGCTAACAATGGTTGGCTTGTCGCCATCCTAAATCCTTCTTCCTCAGTCTTTGCAATGAGCCATGAACTGCTTTCTTAAAAGTCCGCCATTGTTCTTCAACCATCTTTGCTGCTCAATTCTTTTCCTAGTCCACTCTAGCCAGCTCTGCCATTAGTCATTTGTATTTACCCTGATTTAAACGTAGCTCAGTAGTTTCTGTTCCAGGTTTCTCTCTCCCTTCCCCCCGCCTGCCAACCTGAATGCTAAATTCCACCATGCCACGGTCATTGTTTCCTAGGGGATCTTTTACTCTGACATCATTTATTAAACCTGTCTCATTTGCACATCACCTGAACCAAATTAACGTGATGCCTGGCTGGATCCACAACATATTGTTTAGTTATTTAGCACAGAAGAGACCCTTCAGCCCATCAGGTCTTTGCTAGCTTATTTATACTAATCCCACTTTCCAGCATTTTAGCTCATAGCCTTAAATGTTACGACATTTCATGTGCTCATCCATATATGTTTGGAAAATTGAGGTTTCCCATCTCTGTTACCCTCCTGTCCTGAATAATTTCTATGAATTCTTCCTCGTGTGCTCCTCTACAATCCCAATCTACATGAAGTTTAAGGTCACACAAGATTAATGTACTGCCTTTGCCCTCATTATCTCAGCGCTTGAAGACCTGAGTCCTTTGAGTGATATATAAAAGAATTTTCTTTTGCATGGGATGTAGGCATCACTGGGTAGACCAGCATGTATTATATATCCTTAATTACCCTTGAGAAGGTAGTAGTGAGCTGTAACAAAAACAAAGTTGCTGGAAAAGCTCAGCAGGTCTGGCAGCATCTGTGAAGGAAAGGAACAGAGTTAACGTTTCAGGTCTGGTGACCTTTTGTTTTGGTAGTGAGCTGTCTCCTTGAACCACTGCTGTTGGTCTATTGTAAGGGCATCCACAGTGCTGTTAAGAAGGGAATTTTCAGGATTTTGACCTGGTAAGAAATAGTCATTGTCACGAGTTGATTTGGTGTGTGGCTAGGACATGAATTGCATATGCTAAAGGAGAGTCACTGGACTTGAAATGTTATCTGTTTCTTTCTCCTCTGCTGCCCCACCTGCTGAATTTCTTTTAGGAAATGTTTGTTTTCTCTGTTTTAAATGTACCATATCTGCAGTATTTTGCCTTTACATTCACTTGTGTGTGAGATTTGCCAACTATGGGCAAGAATTTGCTGTTTCCAGGGTGTGAATGATGTATGCCATTTGTTAGGCTTTCCCATACCTATTCCCGTAGCTGCAGTAGTTCAAGGAGGCAACTGACCACCACCTTCTCAAGGATAACTAGTGATGTGCAACAAATGCTAGCTAGCCAGTGATGCCTGTGACCCACAAATACAATTAACAATAAAATTTTTGAAATAAATAATTCAAGTTGTTACAGGTGGAACATTGTGACAGTGCTGAGTCCTCTACAAGATTTTTCAATTATTTACTCACAGGTTGGTAACACTTGAAGCATGTATGCAGATTGAGGTGAAAATCCAGCAATCATTTCTAAAACAATTACACACAAACATGTGATTTAGGAGCAGGAATGGACTATTCAACCCCTCGAACCTGCAGCACTTTTCAATGAGATCATGGCTGATCAGATTGTAACGTCAAATCTGACTTGTTGCCTACCCTGATAACTTTTCACCCTTTGATTTAACAAGAATCAACCTAATCAATGCTTTAAAATTACTTCAGGACTCTGTTTCCATCTCTTTTCAGGAAAAGAATTTAAAACAGTCAGCACCCTCAGAGAAAAAATATTGCCTTGTCCGTCTCCTAAATGGGTGACCCCTAATTTTTAAACAGTGACCCCCTAATTCTTCGTAGTCCTACAAGAGGAAACATCGGCTGCACATCTACCCTGTCAATACCCCTCAGGATTTTGTTTCAATCAAGTAGTTCTTAGTCTTAAACTCCAGCAGATATAAGCTTAGCCTGTCTAACCTTTTCTTGTGAGACAAACCCTGCAATTAGATGCAGAATTGCTAGGGGCAGGGTTGAGGAATTAGTTCAGATGGCCTGAGTGACCTTTTTCATCCCGGTTGTCCTTGTGACTTTGGTGTCAGCTGCTGTTTTTTCTTGAAAATGTTTATTGACAATATTTGTCTTGCTGTAGGTGTAATATCTGCTGGGATCTGTATTGTTGCAGATTTTGTTGTGTGATAGTGGTGGTTTGGGAAGGGGAATATCCATGACCCTGCTTGACAAGCGCTACTGAAGTCCTGCAAGCCCCAAAAGCTCTGTTGATAATTCATATTCGTTCAATGGATGAATGCTGGCTGGGTCAGCATTTATTGCCCATTCCTAATCGCTCAGAGGGCAATTAAGAGTCAGCCACACATTCCTATGGGTCTGAAGTCAAATGTAAGCAAGACCAGATAAGGATAGCAGTATTCCTTCCGTAGAGGAAGAAGGATGTTAACTATCTCCTTCAACCAGATGAGTTTTTCAATAATTTAGAACAGTTTCATGGTTATCATTAGACTCTCAATTCCAGATGTTTTCAAATTGAATTCGAATTCCACCATCTGCCAAGAATCTGTCCCCAGAATGTTACCTCGATCCCTGGATTAATAGTCTAGCGATAATGCTACTCGGCCAACACCTCCCACTAATGATAATGGCATTTCCAGGAATGCCTGTGGGTATGGTGACAGAATGTACTGATTTGTTTCCAAAAATATCTTGCTTTTAATGTACATTATGGAATAATTCATATTTGACATAACCAGAAAATGCGATAAACTGTTAATTTCAATACAGTCTGTAGCACTCTGAGATGCCTCAGAACACTGAGTGATACCGGTTATATTTGCAATATGTATATTTCATGTTATGCACAGCACAGCTGAAGGTGCTGCAAGTGCTATATTCTGCCAGAGTTCTTAAAACTGTGGCCTTTTCCATCAAACCTCAGGGGCTTGTATAACCCTGACTTTGCAGACTGGCACATTCCAAGCGCCAAGACAATGTTTAGAATCACAGAATGGTTACTGCAAAGGAGGCGGCCTTTGGCTGATCGTGTAATGCTTGTGTCTCTGAAGGAGCAAGTCACCTAGTGTCATTCCACTGCATTTTCTCCATACCTTGACGTGTCCTTCCTTTTCGAAGAATAATCCGATTCCCTCTTAAATGTTTTGATTGCACCTGTGTACCTCCATTAGATTTTCTCCTGTTACTACTGCTCCTTTTGCCAATTACCTTAAATCTGTGCTGTCTTGTTCCTGATCCTTCCATGAGTGAGGGCGCTTTTTCCCTATGGACTTTGTCCAGATCCCTTGTGGTTTTGAACATCTCTATCGGATTTCCTGTCAGTCTTCTCCAAGGGAAACAGTGCCAACATCTCCGGTCTATCTACATCACTCGTCCCTGAAACCATTCTTGTGAATCCGTGCACAGTACTCAGTTGAAGCAGACCAAAGAACATATTTCACAGATTTGATAGTCCTTTAGCAGCATTGATGTTTGTCTTATTGTGTGCCTTTGGGAGCAGCCCAGAGAGCGCGCACTCCTGTGTTAGGGAGCAACTTGGGATGAACCTTGACATAGACCACTGCATCACCTTCTACGCTTACTTTTTGTAGAAGCAGATGGGTGGAAATCTTATTCCCACTGAAGAAAGATGTCTGTATTAGCCACGTTAGCAGACCTAATTCCCTGTCTACCAGTACAGGCCAATAATGTGGTGTACATGTCAAGAATAATATGAATCAGAGTTGCAGTTATAATGAAGATTTTGAAACAAGTGGTCATCTGCCACAATTCCAAGCCGACTCATCTCCACGCTCCGGGACCAAGATCTCTGTTTCCCCCCTCTGTAACTGGTAACTGGATTCTCGAGTTCCTGACCAACAGACTTCAGTCGGTAAGGATAGATGACAACACCTCCTCCACGATAATCCTCAACACCATCCCCATAAGACTGCATACTCAGCCCCCGACTATACTCCTTATACATACACGACTGTGTGGCCAAATTCCACCCCAACTCCGTTTACAAATTTGCTGATGACACCATTGTTGTAGGTTGGATCGCAAACAACGACAAGACGGAGTACAGGAAAGAGATGTAGTACTTAACGGCAAGGTGTAAAGATAACAATCTCTCTAATGTCTGCAAAGTAAAGGAGTTGGTCATTGACTTTAGGAAGTGGAGTGGAGGGCATGTCCCTGTCTGCATCAATGGTGTTGAGGTGGAGATGGTTGAGTGCGTCAAGTTCCTGGGAATGACAATCACCAACAATCTTCCTAGTCCATCCACATTGATACTACAGTCCAGAAAACCAGCAACACCTTACTTTCTCAGGTGGCTGAGGAAATTTGGCATGTCCATAAAGACACTGACAAATTTTTATGGATGCGCCATAGAAAGAATCCTATCTGGATTCATCACAGCATGGTATGGCAACTGCTCTTTACAAGACCGAAAGAAACAATAGTGTTGTGGACACCATCCATCATGCATTGACTCCATCTGTACATCACACTGCACCAGGAAAGCAACCAACATAGTCAAAAACTGTGGTTATACTCTCTTCCATTGGGCAGAAGATATAAAAAATTGTATACACTTATGAGCAGATTCAAGAGCAGTTTCTTCCCTGCTGTTATCAGACTTTTGAATGGACTGATTTCTTGGTGGAACATGTATGAGATACAGTGAACAGTATTGTTTTGCATGCTATATAGGCAGATTGTGCAACACTAAGTGCTTCAGGGTGGCAGAACAAAATGCAGAATACAGTGTTACAGAGATGGTGTAGAGAGATCAGAATTTAACATTTGAACGTACCTCCCAAATGTTATGTTGATCTCTTGGAAACTTCTTGGCAGCTGTAACATTGTATCCTGCACTCTGTTCTGTTACCCTGATGCACTCATATAGTACGATCTGCCTGTAAAGCATGTAAGGAAACATTCTCACTGTACCTCTGCACACGTGACAGTAAAAAAAATCAAATGTGCAGCTACCCTTTCATGTGTCCAGCAGATGTTGTTCTGTAGTGAGACCAAAGCAGTCCGAGCACAGAAGGAAGCCATTTGCCCCAACTGCTGATTGGCTTTGTTTTGAATTGCTCTCTCAAAACAATCTTGCATTGCACCTTCCTCAGCTTATCAGTTTATCTCTGAGAATGCGCTCGGACTCTACATGAGAAAGTCTGCTTGATAAAACAGATGCCTATTGCTAATAAGATCAATAGTTGCCACTTCTGGGTAATATTTCTCTGTTTCAGTTAACGTCTTTTTAATAAGTCTAAAAACGGCATTCCTCTCTCCTGTAGAAATTGAGTTCTTTAAGATCATGAAAAGTGTTGATATGGAAGCTGGAGATGTATTCCAATTGAGTGCCAAAGCTTGGTGTTATAAGATAGTCTGAATTAAATCCAATAAGGAATTCAGGAGAGAAGCCTTTTTACCCAGAGAATAGTTAAAATGTAGAACTTCCTACCATGAGCCATCGTTCAGGCAAATAGTATGGATTCATTTAAAGGGAATTTGGGTAAATGCATGGGGGAGAAAGGAATAGATGGCAATGATGATCATAGTACAGCAGTGGTTTACCCCCTTAAACTGTAAAGGGTTATGCTGTGAAGCAAACATCACTTTAAATTGAGAGAGAGTCCATTCAGCACAGTTTATCTATGCTGGTACTCATGCTATACACAAGCCTCCTCCCATTCTACTTCATCTAGAATGGGAGGAGGCTTGTGTGGAGCATGAGCACCAGCGTAGATCAATTGTGCTGAATGGGCTGCCTCCGTCAATTTAAAGTTATGTTTGCTTCACAGTGTAATCTTTTACTTTTTAAGGGGGAAAACCACTGCTATACTATATGCCTCATATTTTATGTATACTGTGTATCTGAGTCATTATGTTGTACTGACACTATCACTGCAATATTTAAAAATGGATTTTTTTATAATGCCAATTATCAAGGTGTACATTTCTTATTCTTTCTCTTATCTTTGCTGATTTAGTGATATACACCAGGACTTAAGTGAAGACGCTGTAACTAGCTTCTGGGTCAATGTATTAATAATGTGCCCATTGTTTTTTGCAAAGTGTGATGGTAATGGAGTACATTATTTTGGCATGCATTCAGAACACTGGAGATTGGCTAACCAGTCATGTACCTTTTTTAAAAAATATGCCATGTAGTTACTACTTTGTTTAAAAATGCATTTCTGGGATGACAAAGCAGTATTAATTGTTTCTTCTTGGCATTCCAAAGAGCTTTTTAAGAGGACTGGAACCGTGATTAAGACAAATCTGGTTAGAGCCATACCTTGTGCTTAGGAAGATGGTTGTGGTTATTGGAGGTCAGTCTCACCTCCAGGACATCTCTGCAGGAGTTCCCAAGGTAGTGTCCTAGGCCCAGCCATCTTCAGCTGCTTCATCAATGACCTTCCCTCCATTATAAGGTCAGAAGTGGAGATGTGCAATTGATAATTGCACAACATTCAGTGCCATTCGTGACTCCTCAGATAGTGAAGTAGTCCACATTCAAATGCAACAAGATCTGAATAATATGCAGGGTTGAGCTGTCAAGTGGCAAGCAACAATTTGCCACACAAATGTCAGATAATGGCCATGACCAGTAAAAGACAATCTGACCATTCACCCTTGACATTCAGTGGTGTGACGGTCACTGAGTGCTCCACTATCAACATCCTGAGGGTTACCATTGAGCAGAAATTCAAATGGATTCACCACATAAACACTGGCTACAAGAGCAGATTAGAGGCTAGGAATACTGTAGTGAGTAATGCACCTCCTGATTCCCTGAAGCCTGTTCATCTACAAGGAATAAGTCAGGAGTATGATGGCATGCTGCCTTGACACAGGAGAAAACCAGAGCACCCAGAGGAAGCGCACGCCGACGCGGGGAGAATGTGCAAACTCCACATGGACAGTTGCCCGAGGTTGGAAACAAACCCGGGTTCCCAGTGCCGTGAGGCAGCATTGCTAAACACTGAGCCACCACAATATATTGCAGGTCCTTCAGTGTCGCTAGCTCAAAATCCTGGAATTCTCTCCCTAATGACATTGTGGGTCTACCTACAGCACGTGGACTGCAGTAGTTCAAGAAAGCAACTCACCATCACCTTCTCGAGGGCAAACAGGGGTGGGCAACAAATGCTGGCCAGTCAACAATGCCCACGTTCCACTAATAAATTTAAAAGAAACATAGGAAATTGTTTGATGCCTGAAGGGCATCAGAAAACAAGTTCATATCAGATATTTTTCATGGCTGTTTTCTGGAAGTGACTAAGTTGATAGATGAGGGAAGGGCTGTAGATGTCATATACATAGACTTCAGTAAGGCGTTTGATAAGGTTCCCCATTGTAGGCTAATGGAGAAAGTGAAGTCACCAGGGTGTACTAGCTAGATGGAGAGAAAGCTGGCTGGGCAACAGGAGACGGAGAGTTGTAGTGGAAGGGAGTTTCTCAAAATGGAGAACTGTGACCAGTGGTGTTCCACAGGGATCCATGTTGGGACCACTGTTGTTTTGTGATATACATAAATGATCTGGAGGAAGGTATAGATGGTCTGATTAGCAAGTTTGCAGATGACACTAAGATTGGTGGAGTAGCAGATAGTGAAGGGGACTGTCGGATAATGCAGCAGAATATAGATAGATTGGAGATTTGGGCGGAGAAATGGCAGATGAAGTTCAATCCAGGCAAATGCAAGGTGATGCATTTTGGAAGATCCAATTCAAGAGCGAACTATACGGTAAATGGAAAAGCCCTGGGGAAAATTGATGCACAGAGAGATCTGGGCGTTCAGGTCCATTGTACCCTGAAGGTGGCAACACAGGTGGATAGAGTGGTCAAGAAGGCATACGGCATGCTTTCATTCATTGGATGGGGTATTGAGTACAAGAGTTGGCAGGTCATGTTACAGTTGTATAGGACTTTGGTTCGACCACATTTGGAATACTGCGTACAGTTCTGGTCGCCACATTACCAAAAGGATGTGGATGCTTTGGAGAGGGTGCAGAGGAGGTTCACCAGGATGTTGCCTGGTATGGAGGGTGCGAGTTATGAAGAGAGGTTGAGTAGATCAGGATTATTTACATAAGAAAGACTGAGGTTGAGGGGAGACCTGATTGAGATCTACAAAATCATGAGAGATATAGACAGGGTGGATAATAAGAAGCTTTTTCCCCAGAGTGGGAGACTCAATTACTAGGGGTCACTATTTCAAGGTGAGAGGGGAAAAGTTTAAGGGAGATATGCGTGGGAAGTTCTTTACGCAGAGGGTGGTGAGTACCTGGAATGCGTTGCCAGTGGAGATGGTAGAGGCGGGCACGATAGCATCATTTAAGATGTATCTAGACAGATACATGAATGGGCAGGGAGCAGAGGGATACAGATCCTTGGAAAATAGGCGACAGGTTTAGATAGAGGATCTGGATCGATGCAGGCTTGGAGGGCCAAATGTCCTGTTCCTGTGCTGTAAATTGCTTTGTTCTTTGTTCTTCTTTGTTCTTTGGTGTCAACCCTCCAAAGTATAAGTTGCATTGAACCTAAGTTCAGAACTTATGATGAGATTTGAACTCTCCCTTCTCGACTATAGTCTTAATATCATGTCAGTATAATCAGTTTTCTTCTGCTCAACCACTTTGGTCTTCAAACAACAAGTGTCTGATGAAGGCATTTCACAAGTTACCTCAAAAGGCTGAGTTGTAAGTTAAGAGACAGTATATTGGCATGGATAGAGAACTGGCTACTGCGTCGGAAACAGCAAGTGGGGATAAGGAGCAAAAACAAAGTTGCTTGAAAAGCTCGGGAGGTCTGGCAGCATCTGTGAAGAAAAAAATCAGAGTTAATGTTTCGGGTCTGGAGACCTTTCCTCAGAACCACATTAACCACAGCAGATAAGGAGTTTCATTTCAGATTGGAAACTTAAACTAGTGGATTTACACAGGGATCAGTGCTGGGACTGCAACTGTTTACAATGTATATTTTTTTTCTTTATTCATTAACGGGATGAGGACGTCACTGGCTAGGCAGCATTTGTTGTCCATCCCTAATTGCCCAGAGGGCAGTTCAGAGTCAACCACATTGCTGTGGACCTGGAGTCATATGTAGGCCAGACCAGGTAAGGATAGCAGTTTCCTTCCCTAGAGGACGCTAGTGAACCTGATGGATTTTTCTGACAATCGACAATGGATTCATGGTAATCATTAGATTCTTAATTCCAGGTATTTTTATTGAATTCAAATTCCACCATCTGCTGTGGCAGGATTTGAACCCAGGTCTCCAGAATGTTATCCGGGTCTTGGTATTTAACAGGCCAGCGCTGATAGCACTAGGCCTTTGCTTCTCCTATTAATGACTTGGAGAAAGGAAGCTGTAGCCAAATTTGTAGATGACACTGAAGTAGGTGGAAAGACATGTTGGGAAGGGGATACAAACAGTTTGTAGAGAAATATCGATAAGTAAAGTAAGTGGGCAAAATGTTGGCAAATAAATATAATGTGGGAAAATGTGAATTTGTTCATTTTGGAAGGAAGAGCAAAAGAACAATTATTATTTAGATGAAAGAAAACAGTGGGAAGCTTCAGAACAGGAACTTGAGTGGACTTACTTAGGAAACACAAAGCTAACATGCAGATGCAGCAGGTAATCAGAAAGACTAATGGAATGTTGGCCCTTATTTCAAGGAGTTTGGAGGATAAGAGTAGGTAAGTAAAACTGCAACTGTACAAGGTGCTGGTGAGACCGCATCTGCATATTGTGAGCAGTTTGGCCTCCTTATTTAAGGATAGATCATCATAGAAACCCTACAGCATGGAAAGAGGTCAATTCGGCCCAACAAGTGCACATTGCCCCTCCAAACAGCATCCTGCCCAGACCCATCCTCCTACTGTATCCCTGCAATCCTGCATTTTCCATAGCTGATCCACCCAATTTGCACAACCCTGGACACTACGGACAATTTAGCATGGCCAATCCACCTAATCTGCACATTTTTGGACTGCAGGAGCAAACTGGAGTACCCGCTGGAAACCCGCATAGACACAGGGAGAACGGGCAACTATCTGTGTTGAGTTTGCACAAGGGTGGAATTGATCCCGTGTCCCTGGCACTGTGAGGCAGCAGTGCTAACCACAAAGCCACACTGCCACCCAGATATTAATTTATTGGAGGCAGTTTAGAAAATGTTCACTAGTATGATCCCAAGTATGAAGGAATTATTTTATGAGCAAAGGCGAAACCGGTTGGGACTCTACTCACTGGAGTTTAGAAGAATGAGGTGATCTCATCGAAACGTGTAGGATTCTCGAGGTTTAACAGGGTAAATGCTGAGAGATGTTTCTTGTCATGGGAGAGACTATGAACAGAGGGCAATGTTCACAATAAAGGGGTGCCAATTTAAGACTGAGATGAGGAATTTCTTCTGAGGGTTGAGAATCTTTGAAATTCCTTGCCATAGAGAGTTGTGGAGGCAGAGTCCTTGTGTTTCTTTAAGGCAGAGACTGTTCCTCGACAGCAGGGGACAGTTGTGGTGAAAGAGTAGGAACGTGGATGTGAAGAATGGCTGATCAGCCATGTTTCTGTTCAATGGTGGAGCAGGATCATGGAGCTGAATGGCCTACTTCTTTTCCTATTATGCCTTTATGTCCTTAATTCAGTCACTTTAAGGACTGAGCAAGGTATTGAGAGGCTTAGATGCTTCAGTGAATGTTCAGTAGTTGCCCTGGTTACCCTCTCTTGATTTTAAAAAAAAATTGGAAATCACATGACAAATTAAGCTATCAATACAAGCTTAGATTGCTTTCTGAACATTGTGAACATCAATTAAATTACAGCCATTTACTGCTTGTGCATCACGTAGGAAATTTCACTAAATAATTTACACTGTGGTGCCAATAAAGTACAAAGAGTTGGAAGTATAATTGAGACTGAATTATAATTTTACTATTATACTGAGCGATTCATTGTAGATTATAACTGTCATAGCAGATTGCAGTCCCAAAGCCAAATTATTGGGGAGACTCTGTATTTCTAAGGGATCTGCATAATTTAAGAAAAGTTCTTTTGAAGAGGATTTTATTTCCCTCCATCTTCCCCTGCTGTCCAAAAGATATGGTATGTCATTTTATTTGGGGGTGGGTTGATATTGGACTGAGTGAATTTTGGTGAGCAATTTTACCACGTAATCTGTTACAGTCAAGCCTTGACATACAGTCCAGTACACACACACACACGTAGGAACATATGAATTAGGTGCAGGAATTGGCTGTTCATCATGGCTGATCTGATTGTGGCATTAACTGCACATGCCACCTACCTGCCATAACCTTTGATTCCCTTGTTAGTCCAAAAATTATTTACCCTTGCCTTCAACTGTGTTCACTGTTCTCTGGGGTAGAGATTTCCAAAGACTCATGACCTTCTGAGTGTAAAAATTCTTTCTAATCCCTGTCTTAATTGGGAGACCCCCTTATTTTTAAACTTTGCCCCCGGTTCCAATCTCTCTTGCAAGGGGAAGCTTCTTTCCAGCGTACACCCTGTTAACTCCCATTAGGATCTAGCGTATTTCCATAATATCACACTCATTCTGCTAATTTCCAGTGAATACAGACCCAGCCTGTCCAGCCTTTCCTCATGAGGTAACCCTCTTTCTCACAGGTGTCAATTGAGAGAATCTTCTCTGAACTGCTTCTCACAGATTTACATCCTTTCTTAAAGGAGACCAAAACTACACACATTATTACAGACATGACTAACCCATGCTTTATACAACATCCCTACTTTGATACTCCATTTCCCTTGGAATAAATGACAGCATTCTATTTAGCAGCTTGCAACAATTTTGGTTAATTTATTCTTACGAAGTTATTGTCTTAATTTTTTTTCTGTATTAAGAATGAATGATTTATTGTCTTGTATATTTTACAGTGAAAAGCAACAAAATACAGTGAAAAGCTTTCATTTGTAACCATAATCTAGCACCATTTTGATTGTTTAAGAATTAAAAAAAAGGAAAAAGATATAGCTTAAAGAGAAAAATCCATCTACGTATTGGTCCTGAGCCAGCTCAGAATCCCCACCACCTTGCCAGGCCCAACTAATGTCGAAGTTACTGATGCCATCTTTTGCAGCTGGGCCAATTCAACTTTGCCACTGCCTGTGCTGGGCACACCAACGCTGGAGACTATCAGTGTGGTTGATGTTGCTGTGGTGTGCTCCTGCCACTGCTTTGCTGCTGCCAGTGCTGGTCCTGACCAGTGATGAAGTTGATCCTCGGCCACCATTTTTTGCCACTGGGCCTAACTCGCTGATGTTGCCGCTGGGCTCGCGCTGTCCCCCGTAGAGAATTTATATCCCTCTTAAATCTTGAACGGAGACTTGGGTTTTCCTGTGGCTGTGATGCCAATACATTTCTGCGTAGAGCTATAGAGGAAGGGATGCGGACGTTCCAAGGAATTATTTCTGAGTTTTTAAAAATTCATCCTTCGGATCTGTGCATTGCTGGCAAAGCCAGTATTTATTGCCCATTCCCTAATTTTTTTTTTTTTTTATTATTCATGGGATGTGGGTTTTGCTGGCTAGATTAACATTTATTGCCTGTTTCTAATTGTCTAGGGAGTAGTTCAACCCAATTTAGACCAGACCGGGTAGAGAAAGATGGCATATTTCCTTCAATGGATGTTGATGAATTAGATGGGTTTTTCTGACAGTTGACAGCAGTTACGTGGTTGCCATTAGGGCAGATGTTATTGAATTCCAATTTCACCATCTGCCACGATAGAGTTTGAAAGGATGTCCCTTGAACCTGGCTTGGAGTTCCGGATTGCTAATATTACCATTATGTCACTGCCTTTTCCGTCTGCCCTTGAGAAAGATGATTCTGAGTTGCAGCCTTAAACTGCTGCAGTCCACATGGTACCGGTGCATCCATGGTGCACTGTTTCTGTAGAAGTAGTGAAAATTTATAATGCCCAAAATAATGGTTTAAATTCTTGGATTTTTAAAAAAGAAGACATTGTTCAGAAGATTTGTAAATAGTGATCAATTTATGTATTAATGGGATTTTAATTTCATTGACATGCTTTTGCTTCACATTTTTGATCTCTTCCTAAAGACGAGCATTGATGTCTTGGCCCAAATTTTGGAACGGAGTTTGTGAGCGTGAGTATGAGAGACAGAAGGGTATGGGAGAGAAAGGAGTAAAAACAAAAATACGTAAAAACAAATAGTGCTGGAAATCAGTGGATCAGGCAGCATCTGTTGACAGACAGCAAGCTAACATTTAATGTCTAGATGACTCCTGTTCAATTCAGCCTAGCTTTCCAGTGAACATATCAAAACCACTCTTCAGCTGCACCCTAAAATTGGTGCCATGTTTCTGTCACTGTCAAGAAGACTGTCTTGTGTTCTTTTAGCAGATTTAATTGAGAGTATCTTGCATTCATAGCCCTTAGTTGTGGTTACTCTCTCATGTGGGAACATCCTCTCTCTGATCGCATCTTTCCTAGTCTTCCAGTAGGTTATCCCCCAGCTGTCTCTTTTTTCTTCTCGAGGAAAGACCCCAAGTCTTTTCAGTCTTACCTGATGTTTGTCATCTTTTAGCTTGTGTATATTTTAGGTATGGATGAGATTGGGGATTTTACTGCACTTTAGCCCCGGAGAGACATGGGCGGGATTCATAAGACATGGATTCGCTGTCTCTGCTGCCTTGCGCAGAAAGCGATTTGAAAACATGTGAACCTGAAAGCAGCAATATTTGGGAACTTTTTCCATTTAGCTTCTACTGAGAGACCATATCCTGAATGATAGTGTGTACTAGTGCAATATTTATCCTCATATTTTTAATCAATCTCTTCAGGCATGTTATGACACACAGGTAAGGCAAATGAGCTTAGAACCTGGATCAGTACATTGAACTATGATGTTATAGCCATTACAGAAACTTGATTGACAGAAGCGCAGGAGTAGCAGCTCATGGTTCCAAAGTTGAAATGTTTCAGGTGTGATAGAGGGGGATGTTAAAGGGGCAGAGGAGTTGCATTACCGATTAAGGAAAATGTCACAGTTGCTCTGAGTGTAGGAGTTGGGATGTCATGCTGAGGTTGTACAGGATGTTGGTGACACCTCTTCTGAAGTACTGTGTCCAGGTTCACCTGTTATAGGAAGGATATTATTAAGCTGGGCAGAGTTCAGAAGAGATTTACCAGCATGTTGCCAGGAATGGAGGCGTTGGGTTATAGGAAGAAGTTGGATGGGATGGGACTTTTTTTACTGGAGGGTAGGAAGTTGAGAGGTGACCTTAGGTTTATAAAATCGTGAGGGATATAGATAAAGTGAATAGCAGGTGTCTCTTCCTTAGGGTGGGGGAATTTCAAGACTAGGGGACATATTTTTAATGTGAGAGGAGAAAGATTTAAAAATGACATGAGGGGCAATGTTTTTTTCCCAGTGGTTCTTATGTGGAATGAACTTCGAGGAAATGGTCGATGTGGATACAGTTACACTGTTTAAAAGACATTTAGATAAGTACATGAATAAGAAATGTTTGGAGGAATATGGCCAAACGCAGGTAGGTGGGACTAGGTTAGTTCGGGATTATGGTTAGCATGGACTCGATGGATTGAAGGGTCTTTTTGCAGGCTGTATGACTCTGACTCTAAGATGTATTTTGGATGGTCTAATGCAGGAGGGAAGTACACAGCAAATGGCACAGCCCTTACAGTATTAAGAGGGGGTTCTGGGCATAAATGTCCACAGTTCACTAAAAGTGGCAACACAATTGGATAAGGTGGTCAAGAAGACACATAGCATGCTTGTCGTCATCGATTGAGGCACAGAGTATAAAAATTGGCAGAGATAGTAGGAACTGCAGATGCTGGAGAATCTGAGATAACACGGTGTAGAGCTGGATGAACACAGCAGGCCAAGCAGCATCGTAGGAGCAGGAAGACTGACGTTTCGGGCCGAGACCCTTCTTTCGAAACGTCAGCCTTCCTGCTCCAATGATGCTGCTTGGCCTGCTGTGTTCATTCAGCTCTACACCATGTTATCTCTATAAAAATTGGGGAGTCATGTTGCCAATGTATAGAGCACTAATTAGGCCGCATTTGGAATGTCGTGTATCATTCTGGTCGTCACGTTATCAGAAGGATCTGGAGGCTCTGGAGAAGTAAATTGATGGTTTGCCTCATTGTTACCTGGTTTGGAGTGTCTAGCTATGAACTTGGTTTGTTTTCACTTGAATGTTGGAGGCCGAGGGGCCATCTGATAAAATTTTACAAAATTGTGAGAGGCATGGATAATCAAAGTCTTTTTTTCCCAGGGTAGAAATGTCAATTATTAGGGGACATGGGTTTAAGCTAAAAGTTGGAAAGTTTAAAGGAGATGTCAGAGGCAGGTTTTTTAGTTTTACAGAGGGTGGTAAGTACTTGGAATGTGCTACCAGAGGAGCTGATGGAGGCAGGTACAACAGCAACATTTAAGAGGCATCTTGACAGATACATGAATAGGCAGGGAGTAGAGGGATGCTGCCCACAAAGGGGTGAAAGATTTTTAATTTAGAAATGGCATCATGTGTCAGTGCAGGCTTGGTAAGCTGAAGAGCCTGATTCTATGATGTACTGTTCTTTGGATAGTTGGAGACTTTTTCTTAGGGTGGAAATGTCAAATGTTAGGGGACATAGATTTAAGGTGAGAGGGAGAAAGTTTAAAGAAAATGTGCAAAGCATGTTTTTTACTGGCAGGTGCCTGGAACATTTTGCCAGGGGCGGTGGTCAAAGTAGATATGGTAGCAACATTTAAGAGGCATTTAGGTAGGTGCTTGAACAGGCAGGGAATGAAGGGATATGGGCCATGTGAAGATATTTGGGATTAGTTTAGAATGGGATCATGGTCAGCACAGGTATGGTGGGCCAAAGGGCCTGTTCTTGTGCTGTACTGTTGTTCTATGTTCTGTGTACCTCTGGAGTAGGTGCAGCTTGAACCCAGGCCATCTTATTCAGAGGTAGGGTCATTACTGTTGCATCGCAAGAGCCCTATTAAAATATCAGAAGCACCATTTTAAGAATATTCCTTCTTACTAGCATAACTAGAATTGCAAACAGATGTGTCAAGTATAAATGACTGTGTGTGGGTGTGGAGGAATCAGTACAACAGTTGAAATTTTTTTTTGAGGAGTTTAAAGTCACAGTTTCCTCCAACACTGATTCCGAGAATGCGTAGTGATTTGCTGAAATAACTACCTCAGAAAGGGATAAGTTTCATCTTTAAAAAGGGAGGGAGGAAGGAAGAGGCGTGTCTGGGAAAATGTTTGGACAGTATTTAGTTGGTAACTGAAAGGTGAAAATTAAGATCATCAAAAAAAAATGTCATTAGAAGAATATATTAAACAAAGGGTTGGTGAACATATGGCGACAATAATAGCTTTTAAAGGAAATTGACAAGACATCATGCAGCAGATTGATAGAATTGGAGAAGACTATACATGAGACTGTTCTGCCATTTAGTTCATCTGTACTTCAGCTCCATTCATTCAGTTTTTATTCCCTATTTCTCAATATCCCATCTAAAACGAATATTGAAATTCATCTGAATTTGTAGGTTTCTTCTCCCATGTGACATCCAGAAGGAAAAAAAAAATCAGTTAAAACTTGCAAAAGATGCATACTGGTCTGACTTATTTTGTCTACGTCAGAACAGTGCTTTAGTACAACCAGTAGCTTACAAATATTACTTTTGTTTACTGGCTTTTCCCTGATGCATATATTGGGGTTGTCATTTTTTGGAGAAGATAAAGACTCAGTGCAAACACGATGAGCTGTACAGCCTGTATTACTGTTACTTCTATGAGAACAGTGCACTTAGTGGTTTCTTCCAGGACATTAAATTCTGTAGTATTAAACCTGCATATTGGAGTAGTCATCTGTATGTTAAACATTTAAATGTCTTGAACAATCAACAAGTATCAAAGACTTTTTTTTTGAAAACAAAGGAAGGGTTTTTATACTTTCTGTGCTGCTAATCAATACTTATTTGCCTTGTCATTTTGGTAAAGGAAACCATTCAGATAGGGGGAGCAAAAAGAAATGTAGTGGTCTTGGGGGACAGTATTGTGGGGGATTCACCATCTTCTCTATAGCAAAGAGTTAGAATCCGGTTGGCTGTGTTACCTGCCTGGTACCAGGGTTTGGGACACTTCCTCAGGGCTTGAGAGGAACTTACACTGGCTGAGGGAGGATCCAGTTCTTGGGATCCATGTGCATTCAGGCAGGGCTCAAAAATTGGTATGGTGGAAGTGGGTTCCAGTTCATGGGGTAATGACTTGTGTATAGGGATGCTGTACCACTGGGACATCTGAACTGTGCTAGAGCGATGTGACGAAAGAAATAGAAGGTAGTTACATTAATTTGTAAGGACATTGGAGAAGATGTGCTAAATCAAAAGTAGAGACAACTATTAATATAGAAAATGATAAACCTTGACAGGAGGGATGGAGAGTAGAAATGTTAGAGGGAATTCCACAACTAATGCAAGAGCAAAATTAAAGGCTTTGTATCTGAATGTATTCTAAGTAAATCACGTGAACTGGGAGCACAAGTAGAAATAAGTAAATACAATCTGATTGCCATCCTGAAACCATGTCTCTGTAATGGTTTTGATTGGTATCTGGGCATTGAATGATACTTGGCCTTTAAGGAAGAGAGTTCTTTTAATTATTGATAATATAGCACAATAGGAAAGAATGACGAAAGTTCAAGAAACAAGGGTGTACAAAGAACAAAGAAAATTGTAGCACAGGAAGAGGCCCTTCAGCCCTCCAAGCCTGCACCAACATGCTGCCCGTCACAACTAAAACTCCCGACCCTTCTGGGGACCGTATCCCTCTGTTCCCATTGTATTCATGTATTTGTCACTTATTTCCAAGTGGAAATAAATCCTGTGTCAAAGAATCCTCTCCAGTAATTTCCCTACCACTGATGGAAAGGCTCACCGGCCTGTGATTAGCTGGATTATCCTTTGCCACCCTTCTTAAACAAAACAACCCTGTAACTCGTGAGGATACAAAGATTTCCCTCAAGGCCCCAGCAATTTCCTCCCTTGCTTCTCTCAGTATTCTGGGGTATATCCCATGAGGCCCTGGGGACTTGTCTACCTTAATGTTTTTCAAGACACCGAATACCTCCTCCCTTTTGATCTCAACATGACCAAACTATCTACACACCCTTCCCCAGACGCATCATCCACCAAGTTCTTCTCTATGGCGAATACTGACGCAATGTACTCATTTAATACCTTGTCCATTTCCTCTGGCTCCACACACACATTCCCTTCCCTGTCCTTGAGGGCGCCACCCCACTGCCTGGCTACCCTCTTGCTCTTTATATGTATAAAAAGCCTTGGTATTTTCCTTAATCCTGTTGGCCAATGACTCTTCATGACCCCTTTTAGCCCTCCTGACTCCTTGTATAAGTTTCTTCCGACGTTACTTGTATTCCACCCTTGCTTCGTGTGTTTGCAGCCTCCTAGCCTTGATAAATGTTTCCTTTTTCTTTTTGATTAGGACCATAACATCTCTCGTTATCAAATGTTCCTTAAACTTGCCATACTTATCCTTCACCCTTACAGGAACGTGCCGGTCCTGAGTTCCCAGCAACTTACACTTGAAAGCCTCCCATGTATCAGATGCTGATTTGCCCTCCAGCATCTGCCTCCAATCTACATTCTTCAGTTCCTGCCTAATATTGTTGTAATTAGCCTTCCCCCAATTTAGCACCTTCACCTGACAACTACACTTATCTTTGCCCATCAGTACCTTAATGCTTACTAAGTTGTGATCACTGTTCCTGACCTGCCCCCCTACTGAGACGTCGACCACCTGGCCAGGCTTATTAAACAATACTAGGTCCAGTACGGACCCTTTCCTAGGTGGACTATCTACACACTGTTTCAAGAAGCCCTCCTGGATGCTCCTTACAAACTGCCCCATCCAAGCCCCAAGCACTAAGTGAGTCCCAGTCAATATATGGGAAGTTAAAATCACCCACGACAACAACCATGTTACTTTTACATCTTGCCAAAATCTGCCTACATGTCTATTCTTCTATCTCCTGTTGGCTGTTGAGACGCCTATAGTAAACCCCAAACATTGTGATTGCACCCTTCCTATTCCTGAGCTCTACCCATATTGCTTCACTGTACGAGCCATCCAAGGTGGCCTCCCGCAGTACAGCTGTGATATACTCCTTAACAAGTAGTGCAACTTCCCCACCCCTTTTACATCCCCCTCTATTCTGCCTGAAACATCCGTAACCTGGAACGTTAAGCTGCCAATCCTGTCCCTTCTTTAACAAAGTCTCTGTAAGAGCAACAACATCATAGTTCCAAGCACTAATCCAAATTCTAAGTTCATCTACCTTACCTGTTATAGTTCTTGCATTGAAACAGATGCCCTTCAGTCCATCAGACCCGCTTTGATCAGCAACCATGCCCTGCCTGCTCTTCCTCTGAGTCTTACTGGCCCTTTTCTCTAGTTCCCTATTAGTCGATTCACCTTTGCTTTGATTCCCAATCCCCTGCCAAGCTAGTTTAAACCCTCCCGAGTGACACCAGCAAAGAATATATGTGCCCCTCCAGTTTAGATGCAACCCGTCCTTGTATAGGTCCCACCTGCCCTGGAAGAGATCCCAGTGGTTTAGATATCTGTAGTAGTGGTTTGAGTAGACATGAGGATCATGAGGAACGATCAAGGCAGGAACTAAGTTATTAGAGTGTTCAGCCCCCTGACATTAATCGCCTATTAGGATAGAGTATAAAGGATGAAATAAAGCAGGCTTGTCAGATAGTTGCAGCAATAATCACGAGTGATGTTATTCTTCATTTGGCCAAGATGAGAAACTCGTGGAATATTTTTTGGGCAAGTTTCTCATTAGAGCACATTGTTGAGCCAATCAAAGAGCAGGGTCTACTGGACCCTGAATAACTGGTTAAAATGAATTAATGACCTTGTGGTGAAGGCAACTTGATGTAGCAGTTATCGTTATATGATAGAATTTAATGTTTATTTTGAGGGAGAGAAGTGTGGGTCCAAGGCTAATATGTTAAACTTAAGGGCAATTATGAGAGCATGAAAGACAAGTGGATTACCAAATTAGGTGAAGGGAAATGTCGATGAGGACACAGTGGCAAACACTTAGGGGTATTTCAGAATACGCTTGAAAGATACATTCTAATGAGAGAGAAAAATTCCAAAGGGGTGTCCTATCATTCGTGGTTAACTTTTTAAAAAAAAGAGTTGAAGATAGTATCGAAGAAAATAATGGTACAAAGATGGGTGACAGGTCAGAAGCATGGACAGAATGTAATAAAACAGCAAAGATTGACTGGAAGATTGAGAGGGGAAAAATCGGAGTATGAGACAAAGCTCGCTAGCAACATAAAATCAGATAATCAGAATCTCTATAGATATTTTAAAAGGGCAGACAATGGCCGAGTGGTATTAATTGCTGAACTTTGATCCGGGGACCTAGGTCATGTCTGGGACCCAGATTTGAATTCTGTCATGGCAGATGGTGGAAATTGAATTTGGTATTAAATATCTATTCATAGTAAATCTGTAATTAAGAGTGTCACGATTCTGATGAAACCACTGTCAATTGGCAGAAAAATCAGTCTGGTTCACAAATACCCTTTAGCCAAGTCAGTGGGAATCAGGGGAAGCAGGGATCTCTCTGCTGGCTGGAGTCCTGGCACATAAGACGGTGGTTGTAGTAGATGGAAGTCAGTCATCTTGGCTCCAAGGGTTCTCTGCAGGAGTTTCTCCGGGTTTGTTTTTCTAATTAATCTATTCAAAGATGCTATTACACTCCTGTGGAGCATGTGGGACATGAAACCAGGCATCCTGGCTCGGGGAGGGACACTACCACTGAGCCACAAGAGCTCTTAACTTCCTCAGCGCACCTCCAGTGGCTTCCTCTCTGTCATAAGGTCAGAAATGGGGGTGTTCACCAATTATTACATGATGTTCACCATTCAGGACTCTGGGATGCTAAAGCAGTTCGTATCCAAATGCAGCAAGACTTGGTCTTCCTGAGTTTCAATTCTCGAGAACAGACATACACAACAGGCCGATTTGACTTTCTCCATGGCTGTAACCATTCTCTAAGACTTTTTGGTTTAGTCTCTGTTCTGTGCCTTATTTTCTGCCCCTAAGGTTCCCAGTATATCATGTTATTACCTCGGAATTGTTAGAAGGCGGGATCAGAATTTCTGCAGTACTCTTCATTATTCTATTTGCCGTTTAGGTAAGAGATCCCAAGCAACTTCACTAATTTGAAAAAAAAGTGCTATAGAAAAGCATGGTAATTTTGAATACTTAAAGTTGTCAACTTAAAACAAACTCTTGAGTTGATTGAGTATATGAGGTCACTTAAGCTAGAGTTGATTGTAATATTGATAATTGCATGTGCTCGATCCATTACTTTTGTCGCACTGACTATGCAACCATTGAATTATTTGGCTTGCTATAACATCATCAGTAAGTAATTAACTACCACTATAATCTGAAACACCAGTTCTCCTGTGATACGTTGTATTTTTGTCTACATGAAATCACTTCTTGGCCTAACAATTTTTTTTATTTTGTACCTGGTTGAAGCAAGTTGGAGTTTTCCATTTTGCTGCATTGGCTTCAGGCAGCTGCAACCCATGAACCAATAACAAGCTGTTCTTGCTTCAAGTTACTGGAAGCTCATTAACTGAGTCTAATCTCTTGAGGTTCATCACAGTTTATGACATAATTCTGATCGTATTCTGACTCAAACTATCAAAGTGCAGTTGAAAAATATGTAAACTACTGCAGAATTTTGTTTTGCCTTGGCACGCATCAGAGTTCGTTTTTTGGCAGTACAAACGATCTTTGTTACAGAAAGTGACTCAGTGCCACGTCAATGCTTCTCCTCCTTCTGATTTTGTTTTTTTTTTAATTCGACATCTGCTGAACATTTGATCCTGTCTTGCAGGTCATGGAGATAAATCCAACAGTGGGTTTCAGATTCAGTAAACTTGAGTTAATTCTTTAGTGTATGCAAAAGCAAAGCGAGGGACCTCCCCTTTTTATTTCCAAGTTACGAGAGTGACTTGGTAACGTTTTAAAACGCAGCACTCAAGCCCAGAAAAAAACTCTGCCTGATTGAAATGCGACTCCGGGATCTTTGAACATTTAAGCTGGAGTGGGGCAGCACCGTGGCTAAATTTTCTTGTGCATGGCCATCCATCCCTGGTAAATTACTGCTTTGACTGGTATCTGAATCCCTCTAGCTCATTACTTCCCTGGTAGAGGAGCTTGCACAATGATGGTCCCTTCAGGGTTGCATGATATTGCGTAGAGAGTTACAAATTATGTCCAGTTTCAGAACAGTACAGAAAAGATGGGAACAGGCCAGCTTATTTTGTTGGTTGCAATGATCTGTGAAACAGGAAGATATTTTGAGAATTAGAAAAAAGTCAATTGTAATTTGGAATTAGTATCAAAATTGAATAGACTCGGATTTATGAATTGGGGCAAGAGAACTTGTGATGACATCACACAATGAATACCGTAGCAAGTATCAAATTGGGGGAAGTGGCTACACACATGTGGTTTGTGGTTTAGACAATCTGGTACTGCTATACAGTGTGAATGCTGATTTATATGTGTGGGTGTTTTGACCTGATTCTCTGTTTGTAACATTCTGAACATAGCTGCTAATAATTTGAGTTGTTAGTTCATTTCTTGAAACCATTAGGAATGTCTGACCCTATTGGCTTTTGTCACCCCCTTTGTCAATTGCGCTGCCAAAGATGCTGGAAAGTGTTCACATAAGATTTTAATTAAAATTCAGTGTATTGAGTGTAACATTTGAGAAATGACTAAAATTTGCAATGAGGCATTCTCACAGAATCATACACGCCATTAGAGGAAAGCAGAATTACCAGATAGGTAGAATTGCAGAGCACTGAGTGAGGTCTTTTAACCATTTGCCAATGCTGGGAAATGGACTTGTTTTAATTTTAACAAAATGTTCATTGGTATGTGAGGACGGTGTATGTGTTGTGGGAAATGTGCCTTTGTTTTATTGCTTTAATTTAATTTCCATACCTCAAATCCCACCTCTGCTGAAACCTCATCTGAGTTTGTTCTCTAAGTGTCGCTTTTCCTAATTTAGCATGCCAGTCTCTGAAGCCTTATACATTCAACATGTTTATAGCGCTGTGACTGTGTTCTCTCCTAAGCTGCATTTCTTCTCCATTACCCTGGTTTCTCCACGTGCAACCCATCACCCAATGTTCTGAACTCCGACTGCTCAATCACTTCTTTGGATCTTCCTCATCATATGTAAAATCCCCTCCAGCCATGTGTTGTTCTGAGTCTACTGATCCTCAACACCACCACCATCCTCACACCTGTACCCCTTTTACTGATAGTGACTTGGAGACATGATTTTAACTGC
The DNA here is from genome assembly GCF_021869965.1 of Rhincodon typus. NCBI lineage: Eukaryota > Metazoa > Chordata > Chondrichthyes > Orectolobiformes > Rhincodontidae > Rhincodon > Rhincodon typus. The sequence goes on from NC_063334.1 coordinate 124,870,903, forward strand.
AGTTAAAATCAAAGTTAAGATTTGCAAATTAAATAAAACAGAATAGAAAGCTAGTCTGAAATTTTGTGGTGTGGGTGGGTACATGTAATTGGCACTTGCCTGTCATGGAAGAAGTAACAAGACAAGGGAGTACCCAATGAATGGCAGAATACCAGGAAGCTCAGAGGATCAGAGGGATCTTGAACAAAAACAGAAGTTGCTGGAAAAGCTCAGCAGGTCTGGCAGCATCTGAAGAGAAAAAAAATCAGTTAACGTTTCTGGTCTGGTGATCCTTCTTCAGAACGCGGGGATTTTGTGCTTGTCCACATATCCCTGAAGACAGGCTAATAGAGTGGTTAAGAAGACACATGGGACAATTGCTTTTATGTGTTGTGGCACTGATTATAAGAGCTGGGGAGTCATGTTGGAGCCGTACAAAATTTTGGATAGGCCGTATCTGGAGTACTGTGTGCAGTTTTGGTCACCGCACAACAGGAAGGATGTGATTGCACAAGAGGGGATGCAGAGGGATTCATCAGGATGTTGTCTGGGATGGAGCAGCTTAGCTATGAGGACAGACTGGATAAGCTTGAGTTGTTTACTTTGGAACAGAAAAGACTGAGGAGGACCTGATTGAGGTGTATAAAATTGAGTCATTGACAATGTGGATAGAAAGCAGCTGTACCCCATAGTTGAAGGTTTGATATCAATGGGCATAATTTTAAAGCAAAAGACAGGCAGTTTTGTGGGGATTCAAGGAGGAAAATTCACCCATAGGGTGGTCGGAATCTGGAATGTGATTCTTGAGAATGAAGTTGAGATAGGAAACCTCTCAACCTTCAAAATGTACTTGTGTGAGCTCTTGAAATGACACAACAGTCAAAGTTACAGGCCAAGTGCTGAAAAATTGGACTAATATAGATTTAGAGCAGTTTTTGTCAGTGCATTGGGGGTCTCTTTTTATATTGTATGATTCTGTGAAAGTTCCTAATGGAGGACTCATTGTCGTCTTGCTTCTGCCAACTTAAGTTTATGATAGGAAAGTTATCAATTGAGACCTTTTAGTAGATTCTTCCTGCCATTTATGGACCTTTTTACTTATATTTCTTTACACAGTGAATTGGCAGTGATCAGATGAATACTGAGGCAATATCAGTTATACAACATTGTTTATTAGAATGACAAATGTACAAGCCTTACTACTTGCACAGATCAGTGAAAAAAAACAGATAATCAGGCTGTAGTCCAGAGAGTACTCTTTTTTTGTACAGCCTGCTTGAGAGCTGTTCTTGCCGTCTTCTGAGTCCTTGACTCGGGTCGTCCTTCTTACTAAGTATTGGTCCTAGGTTCTCCCTATCATTAAACTAGTTCTTTCCTCATTTATGCTATCAAACCCTTCTTGTGTACCACTGTGCTTGTCTCTAGTCATGTTCTTTTTACTCATTGATTCTGCGGATAATTTGGACAAGCTACTTCTTGATCTAATCACCTGCCTGGAGAATTGTGTGACATTATCTTGTTTGCTTATAGTTGTAATCTTGTTTTCTGTTTTCTGTCTGTGTGGCAGTTCCTCATGCTGGTCTAGGCTAATCTGACCTTATTACCTTTAAATTCTTCCTGTCCCAGCTGCATACTGGTCAGTTTTGTCAAGTTAGAGCTATATTTTTGTTCTGGTGCCCTACATTGTGCCACTGCTTTGTATACGCCCAACAAAATCTTGACATTGGAGGTGCAAGCCAAGTAAGCTCACATTGAGTTGCTCCCAGGCTTCCAAGCTGATGGGTCAGGGCAAGGCTGTCCTTCAAAAGCAGTCAGGATCTGCTGGAGGAACCTGGCATTCGGAGGGTGTTGTATTTTGTATACCCCTGACCCCAGTCTTCAAAAAGTCAATCTTTTGAGCAAAAGTCCTAAGCGGTTTAAAAGAATTTTCCAGAAACAAAAAACTGTTGGAAGCTGAATGTAAGGAAAGCTCAAGTTTATGCTGGGCAAGTGCTTAGTAGTCAGTTAGTAGAAAGTTCCTAAAACTAGTAACACATGTATCAACTGAACACGAACTTTAGGTGGAGATAGGGTGACCTTTCACTGAAGTTTGAAAATTGGTAAGATCGTATTCTGATATCAGTGGTAAGACTATTTTAACGAGTACTTGTGCAGTCTTTTTTATGTATGCAATAAACCGTTATTTTGTTAAAGGTACATTGGTAGGCTCTTGTAAATATGTTCTGTGTCTTGCCACCAAGGAGCAAAAATAAAACTTAAGCAGTATCAAGACAAGTTCTACTCTTGAATCTGACACATCCAGTATCAGCTGGGATCATAACATTTGATACTTAAAAGCCCATGGATGAGTAGTTTGTCCCAGCAGTTGCCACCTTGTGTGGGATTTGACCCCAAACTAAGTGGACATTTGAGTTGTGAAGAGGATGCAAAGAGGCTTGAAGGAGATTTGGACCGTCAAAAAATGAGTGGGCTAGAACGTGGCAGATGGAATATAATGTGGAAAAATATGAAGTCATCCACTTTGGTAGGAGAAACAGTAATGTAGGGAATTTCTTAAATGATCCGGGATTAGAAAGTGTTCTCTGGCAAAAAAGGGCTCAATGGATATATTTTGGGAGGATGTAGTGGAGTCTCAGGGTTTGGGATGAGGACCTTGCTTTTCCTGATGCTTATTAATGATCTAGCTCTTCATGTGCAGAGGACAGTTTTGATGCCTGTAGATCACATAGAACATGGAAGAATTGTAAACTGTGAAGAGGATAGTTTTGAACTTTAAAAGGACTTTGACTAGTTGGAGTGAGTGGCTAGGTGGCATATGAGGACCAATGCAGAGAAGTGTGAGGTGATATACTTTGTCTTTGAATGTTCTTCTTACCAATGTAAAATAGAGCTATAGCCCTAAAGGGATGCAGGAGCAGAGTGACTTGGGTGTATATGTGCACAGATCACTGAAGGTGGCAGGACAGTGGAGAGAGCAATTAATAAACCATGCGGTATCCTCGGCTTTATTGACAGGGCCATGGATTACAAGAGCAAGGTGATAATGTTGAGCTTATGCAAGACACTGTTAGACCTCAACTGGTGAATTGTGTATTGTATGGGTGCCACATTATAAGGAAGATGTGAATGCATTGGAGAAAGTGCAGAAGTGATTTACAAAAATGGTTTCGGGAGTAAGAAGCTTTAGTTATGTGGATAGATTGAAGAATTTGGGACTGTTCTCCTTGAAGAGGAGGCTGAGAGGAGATTTGATGAAAGTTTTCAAAATTGAATGAGCTAGACAGTGTAGATAGGGAGAAGCTGTTCCAGTTCTTAAAAGAAACAAAAATGAGAAGGCGCAGATTTAAAGGGAAATACAAAAGAAGCAAAGGTGACATGGAGAAAGCTTGTTCATGTAATGAACAACTCGGGTATGGAATGCACTACTTGGAAGTTGAGGCATTCAAAATGGTATTGGATGATTATTTGGATAGAAATAGTGTGCAAGGGTATTGGGGAAAATGCAGGAGATTGCATTAAGTAATGATGCTTGTTTGAAGAGCCAGTGCAGGCTTAATGGGTTTATTAACGTTCTGCACTATAACAACTCTGATTCTGAGAGATTTTTCTCCAAAGAGACCCATGTGCCCTCCTTCATGAGTTACCAATAGCTGACATGCAAGCGCAGCAAAGAATACAAATGGTATGTTGGTCTTTGTTGCACAAGGATATGAGTACCGGAATAAAGGTGTCTTGGTGCATTTGTACAGAAGTTTGGTGAGATTGTGCTGGAGGTATCATGCACATTTCCTCTCCTAACCTAAGAGGTTGCCCACTTAAGATGTAATTGAAATGGAATTTCTTCTCTGAGAAGCATTAATTTGTGGACTTCAATGCAGAGGGCAGTCGAAGCTAGGCCATGAAGAATATTCAACGCTGAGAAAGGCTGATTTTTAATCAGTAAGGAAATTGAGGGGTATGGGGATAAAGCAAGAAAGTAGAGTTAAAAATTATCAGATCAACCGTGATCTCGTTAAAGAAGTAGAGAAGACTTGATGAGCCAGATGTTCTTATCCTTGCTTAAACCATAAGGCTTATGTTTGCTGTAGAGGGATTGCAAGGAAAGTTCACCATACATTTTTCTTGGATGTTGGGACTGCCCTATGGGAAGAGATTAAGGTTAAACTGGGTCTGTATTCTCTAAAGTTTAGAGTGTGAGGTGATCTCATTAAAACATTGATTCTCGTGGGAATTGACAGAGTAGAAACATGGAAATTTAGAAACAGGAGTAGGCGCTTTGACCCTTCGAGCTTGCTCCATCATTGAATATGATTGTGGCCAATCGTGCAACTCAGTCCCCTGTTCCAGCTTTTGCGCCATACCCTTAGATCCCTTCAGCCTGAAGAACTGCATCTGTTTCTTTCTTGAAAGCATTTGATGTTTTGTCCTCAACCACTTTCTGTGGCAGAGAATTTGACAGGCTCATCACTTTGGGTGAAGAAATTTCTCCTCCTCTCAATCCTAAATGGCCTACCCTGTAATCCTTCGACTGTCAACCCTATTCTCGACTCCCCAGTCATTGGGAACATCCTTGCTGCATTCACCCTGCCTTACTCCTGTTAAATTTTATAGCTTTCTGTGAGATTCTCCACTTATTCTTTTGACTTCCAGTGAATATAGCCCTATTGTTAGTATACGCAGGAAGGATGTTTCTGCTGCCTGGGGTTGGGGAATGTCTGGAATCATGGGCCACAGTCTGAGTTAGGACTGAAGGTAGGCGTTAGGACTGAGATGAGCAATTTCTTAATTCAGAGAATGGTGAATCTTTGGACTTCTCTACCATAGAAGGCAGTGGAAACTCAGTTCGAGACAGATTGATTGATAGATTTATAGATGTTTAAAGACATCAAGGGATATGAGAGTGCGAGAAAATGGTATTGAAGTAGAAGATCAGCCATGATCTATTGAATAATGGAGCAAGGTCAAGGGCCAAATGGTTTAGGTATTTTAAAACAGATTTTAAAATCGGCTGTGATACGTTGATGTGCATTAGGAAATGAGAATGAGACTAGTTGCCTACATCAGTGAATGTATATCACCTTGATGTGAAAAAAGAAAGTTATAGTACGTTGTACTACTGAACAAAGTGCCTTACTTGCATTTACTGACTCGATTATGCAGCAACTGTTATGTCGGTAAATACAACTGCTTCAGGCACCCAGAAAGGGAAAAATATGAAGCTCAATCTTGCAAGTAGTGAGGGCAATGGATGCTACTTTGAGCTTGGAGACCTGAGGTCTAAGTTTTGAACAAGCTTTCACCTGCAGTGGGCCTAAGTAAATTGTCCTAAATCTCTTTTTGCACCGTTAACTTTGTGCTTCTT
>NC_063334.1:124876643-124912053 GCF_021869965.1 Rhincodon typus
TGACCCTTCCTCAGAACAGTTCTGAGGAAGGGTCACCGGACCCGAAAAGTTAACTCTGTTTTCTCCTTCACAGATGCTGCCAGACCTGCTGAGCTTTCCAGCAACTTTGTTTTTGTTCCTGATTTACAGCATCCGCAGTTCTTTTGGTTTTTATGAAACAGAAGGTACTGGAGAAACTCAGCAGTTCTGGCAGCATCTGTGGAGAGAAAATTTCAAGTCCAGTGACCCTTTGTCAGATTGAAAACCAAGGAATATTCTCGCTGAAGAATGATTGAGAGAACTTCAGAGAGGTAGCTGAATCGAATTCTTATAATATTGGGATTTGGTTACCCACCCCTGTTTTCTGAATGCAAATCCTACTGTCTATTACAGAATAAAGTAATCTTTGTTTTTTGCAAAGGAAACAAGTTATGACCTTGGCATTTTTGCTAGAATACAAAAACTGAATAAAAGGCAAAATTTTCTACAGAATTATGGATTAATGATTTGATGGATGAAAGTTAGGATAAATTATTAATTACTATGGATAAAACTTATCAAAAAGATGATTTAAAACTGATTTAGGGGATGGTCCGATTTTAACAAAATCAAAATGTGAAGGTGCTTTCCGAGAAGAGTACATATGGAATTAAGTAGATTGTATGCAAGATTGCATAAATTCCATCCTGGAAATTCCTATATCTATAGTGATATTCAAGTTTTGGACTGTGCCAAAATGTGGTGTTTATACATGCTTCACAGTTTTGATGTGAGTTAAACTTGTAGATAGACTCACTGCTTTAAAAAAAAAAGAGAGGCGCATCGAAATAAATTGCTTGACAATTGTGTGTAGCATAAATGCTGTCAGACCTGCTCAGTTTCTCCTGTGCCTTCTATTTTTGTTTCAGATCTCCAGCATCAGTAAATCTTTGTATTCTAAATGCAGCGTAGTGGCTCAGTGACTTAGTGATTAAACAGAAAATACATAGAGAGAAAATAAACTAGAAGGGCAAACCAGCAATGAACATAAAGCCTGACAATAACAGCGTACTTAAATATGTTAAAGGGAAGATGGAGGTTAAAGTGAACATAGACCCCTTGGAAAATGAATCTAGGGAGACAGTTATGGGGAACAAGGAATTGGCAGAGGAGTTAAACAGATATTTTGCATCAGTCTTTATAGTGGAAGGTACTTTGAACATCCTATTAATACTGAAGAATGGGGGGACGAATTAAGTATCCAAACTATCAATGGAGAATTAGTATTAGACAAACTAATGGGTTAAAGCCAGATAGTCCCCTAGCCTTTCTGGGTTGCATCTTAGGATCCTAAAAAGAATAATGCATATAGATAGAGAATGCTTTGGTTGTAATTTTCTGGAGAAACACCAGAGGATTGGAAATGTGACATCCCTATTCAAAAAGGGAAGGAGGCAAAAAAAGCAGGTAACAGGAAGCCAATTAGCCTAACATCTATTTTGGAAAAATGTTCAGTTATTATGTTTGTAACAGTAGCACATTTCCAATCAAACAGTCAGCAAGACTTCCTGAAGGGGAAATTGTGTCTGACTAATCTATTAGTCTTTTAAGGGCGTCTCACCCAGAATTGATAGAGGGGAACCAGTAGATGTGTTGTATTTGGGCTTCCAGAAGGGTTTGGATAAGGTGCCTCAGAAAAGGTTAAGTCATAAGACAAGAGCCCACGGTGTTGTAGATTAGTATTTTAGAATGAGTAGGGAACTGGCTTTTGGGCAGGAAGTGGTGAGTGAGGTTCTGTTTTTGGTTGGCAACCTGTAACAAGTGGAGTTCCACAGGGCTTAGTGCTGGGGCCATGGCTGTTTACAACATAAATTAGTCACTTGGCAAAAGGAAGTGAATGCACTGTAGCTACAGTCGACACCACAAAATAGGTGGAAAGGCAAGTTGAGAGGGGGATGCAAATATTTTATAGAAAGATACTGTTAGGTTAAGTAAGTGGACAAAAGTGGGGAAATGGAGTATAATTTGGGGAAATGCGAATTCGTTCATTTTGGAAAGGAGAGCAAAAGCATGGTATTTAAATGGAGAGAAAACTGCAGCAAGCTCCAACGAAGCAGGACTTTGGGGTACTTGTGCATGAAACACAGAAAGCTCGCACACGTGCAGCAGGGAACCAGGAAGGCTAACGGAATGTTGGCTCTTAGTTCAAGGGGATTGGAATATAAGAGGAGGGAGAAGTCTTACTGCAGCTGTACAGGGTGCTGGTGAGACCACATCTGGAGTACTGTAAGCAGTTTTGGTCCACTTATTTAAGGAAAGATATCATTTCTGTGGAGGCAGTTTGGAGAACTCGTTCCCACAACTCTCCATGGCAACAGAGTCCTTGTTTATGCTGGTAAATATAGATTCTTGAAGAGACAGGGAAAGGGCAGGAAAGTGGATCTAATGAGAGTCTGATCAGCCATGATTCTGTGGAGTAGTGAAGTGGACTTGGGTGGTGGGATGGCCTTCTCCTGTTCCGATTTCTTGCAGTCTTATGGGTTTAAAATTGACAGAACATGCCAAGACTTTGATTGTTGTACTGAAGCTTCTTATGACGAATATGATACCCTCTCCTTAATCCATATCTCTTGGAGTGACCATAAGTGGTGACCTGTCCTGAACTTCCCATCTAGATGTGACAGTCAAGAAGGCACAACAACACCACCTCTTCCTCGGGCGGCTCAGAAAATTTGACATGATCATAAGGTCCCTCACCAACTTCTACAGATGCACCATTGAAAGCATACTGTCCGGGTGCATAACGGCCTGGTACGGCAACTGCTCTGTCCAGGACCATAAGAAACTACAGAAGGTGGTGTGCGTAGCCCAGACCATCACGGAAGCCAACCTTCCATCCATGGACTCTATTTTCGTGGCACCCTGCTGCAGCAAGGTGGCCAACGTCATCAAAGACCCATCACACCCTGGTAATGACCTCCTATAACCTCTTCCGTCAGGCAGAAGATACAGAAGCCTAAACACCCGCACAAGCAGGTTCAGGAACAGAGATAGTAGGAACTGCAGATGCTGGAGAATCTGAGATAACAAGGTGTAGAGCTGGATGAACACAGCAGGCCAAGCGGCATCAGAGGAGCAAGAAGGCTGACGTTTCGGGCCTAGACCCCCCCCTTCAGATTTCTAATGCAGCTTGGCCTGCTGTGTTCATCCAGCTCTACACCTTGTTATCTCAGGTTCAGGAACAGTCTCTTTCCGGCTGTTATCAGACTGTTGAATGGACTCTAGCATCAAATAATGTAACCTGTATGCCTCTGTCTTTTTGATCTGTACATCCTTTGCTTGCTGTGGTCTGCCTGTACCGCTTGTAAACAAAGCTTTTCACTGTATACCGGTACACGTGACAATAAAATCAATCAATCAATAAAATCAATCAATCCTCCTTCCTTTGAATCTGTTGTTTTGTGTTTCATTTTGAATGCCCTATTAGCACATTTTGAACAGTTCATGGCATAATGACACCTGACTCATTGATTATCTACACCCCAGTCATTTCTGGTGTTAGTTATTTTATGGCAAGACTTGAATTCTCGTTCTCAAAATTGTAAGGAGATTTTCTATCCTCATTTCTCATCAAAACTTTTTTCCTTCGTACTACCACCTGTGACCTGAAACTAGTGGTCTCACCAGCACATTGACATTGTGGCCCTGTGTTTCCTGTTCTTTGACGAATTGCTCTATTTGCATCATGCTTGCTGCTGGAAATGCAAACTTAACAAAGAATTTATTTCAGTACTTCTGACATTTGTTCGAGCAGTGTGTGTCTAATGATCTGCAAATTTAACTCCCGTCAAAACTAGTAAGTATGTCTAAATTCCATATTTTGGCGCAGTCTAATAACTTAAGTGCTGGTATGGATTTGGGAATTTCCAGATGGAATTTATGCACTCCACTGAATTCCATTATGTATTCTCCAGTGGAAGTATCTTCACTGGTGAATTTTAACAAAATCTGACCATGCCTAAAGCAGTTGGTAAATCTTCATTTTGATAAGTTTTATCCAAAAAACTAAGAATTTGTCCAAACCTTCATCCATCAAACCATCAATCTCCAGTTCTGAAGAAAACTTTTTTGCTTATCAGCTTTAGAACAAAGAACAAAAGAACAAAGAAAATTACAGTACAGGAACGGGCCCTTTGTCCCTCCAAGCCTGCACTGACATGCTGCCCATCACAACTAAAACCCCCTACCCTTCTGGGGACCGTATCCCTCTATTCCCATCCTATTTATGTATTTGTCAAGACGCCCTTTAAAAGTCAGTACAGTATCTGCTTCCACTACCTCCCCTAGCAGCAAGTTCCAGGCACCCACCACCCTCTGTTTAAAAAAAAAAAAAACTTGCCTTGTACATCACCTTTAAACATTGCCCCTTGCACCTTAAAACCATGGCCCCTGGTAACTGACTCTTCCACCCTGGGGAAAACACTTCTGACTGTCCAGTCTGTCCATGCCCTTCGTAATTTTGTGACCTCTATCAGGTCCCCCCTCAACCTCCGTTGTTCCAGTGAGAACAGCCCAAGTTCCTCCAACCTCTCCTCCTAGCTAATGCCTTCCATACCAAGCAACACCCTGGTAAAACTTTTCTGTACCCTCTCCAAAACCACCACTTCCTTCTGATAGTGTGGCGATCAGAATTGAACACAATATTCCAAATGCGGCCTAACTAAGGTTCTATAAAGCTGCCACATTACCTGCCAATTTTTAAACTGAGCCGACCGATGAAGGCAAGCATGCCATATGCCTTGTTGACTACCTTTTCCACCTGCGTTGCCACTTTCAGTGATCTGTGTACCTGTACATCCAGATTCCTCTGCCTATCAGTACTCTGCCATTTACTGTATATTTTCCATCTGGATGAGACCTTCCAAAAGGCATTATCTCGCATTTTTCCAGATTAAACTCCATCTGCCATCTCTCTGCCCAAGTCACCAATTGATCTATATCCAGCTATATCCTTTGACAGCCTTCATTGCGATCGGCAATTCCACCAACCTTTGTGTCATTGGCAAACTTACTAATCAGACCAGTTACATTCTCCAAATCATTTATATATATTTCAAACAGCAAAGGTCCCAACACTGATCCCTGAGGACCACCACTAATCACAGCCCTCCGTTCAGAAACGCACCTGTCCACTGCTACTGTCTGTGTTCTATGACTGAGCCAGTTTTTTAATTCATCTTGCAAGCTCACCTCTGACCCCGTGCGACTTTACCTTCTGTATCAGCCTGCAATGAGGGACCTTGTCAAAGGCCTTACTGAAGTCCATGTAGGCAACATCCACTGGCCTACCCTCATCGATCATCTTTGTCACTTCCTCAAAAACTTGACCAAGTTAGTGAGATATGACCTCCCCTTCTCAAAACCATGTTGCCTCTCGCTAATATGCCCACTGATTTCCAGGTGGGAGTAAATCCTGTCTCGAAGAATCCTCTCTAATAATTTCCCTACCACTGAAGTAATTAGCTGGATTATCCTTGCCACCCTTCTTAAACAAAGGAACAACATTGACTATTCTCCAATCCTCTGGGACCTCCCCTGTAGCCAGTGAGGATACAAAGATTTCCTTCAAGGCCCCAACAATTTCCTCGCTCGCTTCTCTCCGAATTCTGGGATATATCCCATCAGGCCCCGGGGACTTGTCTACCTTCATGTTTTTCAAGACCCCCAATTCCTCCTCCCTTTTGATCTCAACATGACCAGAACTATCTACACCCCCTTCCCCAGAGTCATCGTCCACCAAGTCCTTGCCTATGGTGAATACTGATGCAAAGTACTCATTTAATACCTCGTCCATTTCCTCTGGCTTCACACATAAATTCCCTTCCCTGTCCTTGAGTGGGCCACCCTGCTGCATGGCTACCCTCTTGCTCTTTATATGTGTATAATATAATGTATTAGTACTGTAATGAATATGCCAAGGCCAAACATATTTCCACTAGCAGAAGAGACCATGAACAGGGGGCACAGTCTCAGAGCGAGGGACAACCCTTTTGAACGGAGGTAAGGAGGAATATCTTCAGTCGGAAGGTGGTTAACTTGTGGATTACAAAGATTGCATTTTTGTAGATTAAAGTCAACCCTGGTTGTTGCTGAGCTTTTCCGGCAATTTCCATAAGACCATTAGACATAGGAGCAGAAATTAGGCCATGCAGCCCATCGAGTCTGCTCCGCCATTCAATCATGGCTGATAAGTTCCTCAACCCCATTCTCCTGCTTCTCCCTGTAACCCTTGATCCCCTTGATAATCAAGAACCTATCTATCTCAGTCTTAAATGTACTCGATGACCTGGCAATGGGCCTTCTGTGGCAGTGAATTCCATTGATTCACCACTCTCTGGCTGAAGACGTTTCTTCTTATCTCCGTTCTAAAAGGCTTTCCCTTTACTCTAACGCTGTGCCCTCGGGTCCTAGACTCTCCTACCATTAGAAGCTTCTTCCCAACATCCACTTCGTCCAGGCCAGTCGGTATTCTGAAAGTTTCAATTAGAACCCCCTCATCCTTCTAAACTCCAATGAGTATAGTCCCAGAGTCCTCAAACATTCCTCATATGTCAAGGTTTCCATTCCTGGGACCATTCACCTGAACCTCCTCTGACCCCGCTCCAGCACCAGTACATCCTCCCTGAGATATGGGGCCCAAAACTGCACCTAATACTCCAAATGTGGCCTGACCAGAGCCTTATAAAGCCACAGTAATACATCCCTGCTTTTATATTCAAGTCCTCCCCAAATAAATGCCAACATTGCATTTGCCATCCTGACTACTGACTCAACCTGCAAGTTTACCTTGAGAGAATCCTGGACTAGAACTCCCAAGTCTCTTTGCACGTCACACTTCTGAATTTTCTCTCCATTTAGAAAATAGTCCATTCTTTTATTCTTCTTACCAAAGTGCATGACCTCTCACTTTCCCACGTTGTACTCCATCTGCCACTTCTTTGCCCACTGTCCTAATCTGTCCAAATCCTTCTGAAGCCTTGCCACCACCTCAATACTACCTGTACCTCCACCTATCTTTGTATCGTCTGCAAACCTAGCCAGAATGCCCACTGTTCCTTCATCTAGATCATTAATGTATAAAGTGAAAAGTGGTGGTTCCAACACTGACCCTTGCGGAACACCACTTGTCACAGGCTGCCATCCTGAGAAAGACCCTTTTATCCCCACTCTCTGCTTTCTGCCAGACAGCCAATCTTCTATCCATGCTAGCACCTTGCCTGTAACACCATGGGCCCTTATCTTACGCAGCAGCCTCCTGTGTGGCACCTCGTCAAATGCCTTCTTGATGTCTAGGTAGATAACATCCATTGGCTCTCCTTGGTCTACCCTGCTGTGTACTACTTCCAAGAATTCTAGCAGATTTGTCAGACATGACCTCCCCTTGATGAAACCATGCTGACTTTGCCCTGTTTTGCCATACACTTCCAAATATTCAGAAATCTCATCATTCACAATGGACTCCAAAATCTTACCCACGACTGAGGTTAGGCTAATCGGCCTGTAATTTTCTGTCTTTTGCCTTCCTCCCTTGTCATGTTAGCGATTTTCCAGTCCTCTGGGACCCTCCCTGACTCTAGCGATTCCTGAAAGATCACCACTAATGCTTCCACTATCTCTTCAGTTCTCTCCTTTAGAACTCTGTGGTGTAGTCCATCTGATCCAGGTGATTTATCCACCTTCAGGCCAATCGGTTTTACTAGCACCTTTTCCTTGGTGATGGTCACCATACTCAGCTCTGCCCCCTGACTCTCTTGAATTTTTGGTATATTACTCGTGTCTTCCACAGTGAAGACTGACGCGAAGTAATTATTCAGTTCCTCAGCCATTTCCTTGTTCCCCACTAGTGTCTCTCCAGCGTCATTTTCCAGTCGTCCAATGCCCACTTTTACCTCTCGTTTGCCCTTTATATATCTAAAGAAACTCTTAGTCTTTATTTGTATTACTGGCTAGCTTACCCTCCTGTTTAATCTTCTCCCTCCTTATTTCTTATTTTGTTGCCCTCTGTTGGTCTTTGTCAGCTTCCCAGTCCTCTGGTTACCCACTATTTCTGTTTTTGTCCCTGATTATCGCTGTCCCTTTATTGAAATATCCAATATTTAATTTTGTATTCTTAGTCCTACTTGTGGTTACTGTTTGTGGGACTTGTAGACCACTCCTATTAATGTCTTCCTTCCCTTACTATTCTTCATCTTAATCCAAACTGATTCTACGTCTTGATCTCTTGAACAGAAGATATTTCTCTAACTATTGCACCAATGCCAATTTAGATTAACTGTGCTACTCCTTCATGTTTATCTTGTTTCCTATTCTTCATGAATGTTATACACCCCTCAATATTCAAGACCTGGTCCTTGTTATCATGAAGCCATTCCTTAGTAACAGCTATCAGATCATATTAATTTACTCTGAATGACAGTTATGGAACCATTAGTTTTGCCTCATAACATCTAGTTTTGACTGTTGATGTATTCCTAGGTTCGTTCTCTGACCCTTATTTTCCAGACCACTGTTCTGTACTTCTGCCTTTATTCTACCCCTTGGTTTACTGCATCTACCCAAGTTTGGCCTCACTTCTAGCATTTAGTTTAAAGCCCCCTCTACTTCTCCGCCTGTAAGGTTTACTGGTATGTGTCTCAGCACTATTTCGGGTACAGACTGTCCCAGTGGTCCAGCCCCGTTTTCTCCAGGATTGAAGCTGCTGTGTTTCTATTTCGCTCACCCCAGTTTTTGACCCACTTTTAATCTCCCTAATTTTGTGCTGTTTGCCAATTGGAACATGGCTTGGGTGATATTGCAGAGATTATGACCCTAGAGGGTTTGCTCTTCACTTTAGTTCCTAGATCCTCAATGTCTGAGCAGAATCTCTCTTACATTGTTATTACCTGCTTGGAAATGACCATGGTGTTCTGATCAATTAGCTCATCCATCCTAAGGTCTTCTTTAAGTCAAACAAGCAGAAAGCTCCTCAGACCTGTTAGACAATTATAAAGCATGAGGCACCTGTTTTCTGTGACCCATTACCTGTCTGAGTCACAAATGTTTCATTGCCCAAATCAGAAAACTCTCTCCTGAGGTCTGTGACCACCTCCAGGTACAAAATATCCAGTTAAGGTTTCCCCTCCAGCTCATAAACTCTGAGCGGAAACTGGTCAAGATTTAAACACCGATGCATTTGCTGCAGATCATACCAAGCTTCGTAAACCCCCGTGCTGCAGTGTAACACATTACCTCTCCCACCATGTTCAGTGTAGTGGTTTTTCTCTTTTTTTTATATTTTAATTAACCCTACCATCAATTCCTACATGATTTTAAACCTTACAAGTAGAATAGATCTTAACCGATTCATTCCCCTGTAATACATTAAGAACTAATACCAAAACCGGCATTCTGCTTCTGGGTCCTCCTTTCTTCACTTTGCTAACTGGTGTTGCATGCCCTTTGGGTCTTCATTTTGCTCACTGTGTAACTGATGCTGACTGCACCTGGGCTCTTTTGCTTGTGATTGTACTCAACATTAACTCTTCTCTTTCCACACAGACCCACTGACTTTTTCCAGTTCTGCTGCCAGATCTGCTGAGTTTTTCTAGCACTTTCGATGCTTATTTCAGATCTCCAGCATCCACAGTATTATGCTTTTAATCGAGGACTGTGAGGTCCTGGATAATGTCAGATTTTTTTAGTATTGTAAAAGCTGCACTCATTCAGGCTAGTGGAGAGTATTCCATCTAATTGCTGACTTATGCTTGTTGTTGTTGGACAGGCTTTGATGAATTGGGAAGTGAGTTGCTTGCTGCAGAAATCCCTACCTCTGACTTGCTGAGCTTTTCCAGCCATTTTTGTTTGTTTCT
Source organism: Rhincodon typus (assembly GCF_021869965.1). NCBI lineage: Eukaryota > Metazoa > Chordata > Chondrichthyes > Orectolobiformes > Rhincodontidae > Rhincodon > Rhincodon typus. The sequence continues at coordinate 124,886,510 of NC_063334.1, forward strand.
GACCTGCTGTTATAGCCACAGCATTGATGCGGCTGGTCTAGTTCAGTTTGCAGTCAATTCACTTTGGTGGTTTCAGCATTGATAATGGTTTTCAATAATTAACTATCGCCAGGTTCTCACGATTAACTAGGTATGGCCAATTAAATGCGTTTGTCAACCTATCTTGCAACTAGTTCGCTTAAAGAATAAAATACTAGACTATTGTACTATTTTAGAGGCTGGAGAATATCTTCGTTCACTCACCTTTAAAAATGTAGCATTCCATATTGAAATATGAAGCTTAGCTCCTGGTGGTGATTCCATTCTCCTCTCCATAGCTCCAGTGGAGACATATGAATCTAAGAATTGAGGCTGGGGTGCTGTAGCTCTGTTTCTGACCTGTATTTCTTCTGAGAGCAGTTGCATCATGAATGTTTAATTTCAGGCAAGGACTTAAACTCAGAAGCTTCCCATTTGAGGAGCAAAAAATTATCAATTGAGTGAAGTTGCAATTTGGATATGTTGTCCATGCTGTTTTTGTGCCTTGGGATGTTGAAAAATACATGTCACTGTTCCTAACTTATATGTTAGTATGTCAGTTGAAGTGGTCATTGGTGACATTCTTCCCTGCATTACTTTTCAGGCATAATATAGCTTCTTATGGAATAAAAAGTGTTCATTGCCCAATCCATCACAAACCAGTTTTCCATCCATTGACTCCATCTGTACTTTCTGCACACTTGGGAAAGCTCGCAACGTAATCAAAGACCCCTCCCAGCCAGTGGGGGTTATATTCTCTTCCACTTCCATTGGGTAGAAGATATGCAAGTTTGAATACACGGATGACCAGATTCAAGAACAGCTTCTTTCCTGCTGTTGCCATACTTTTGAGTGGACTTCTCAATGTTAATTCTGATCTCTGTTTCTGCATCTTCTCTGCAATTGCAACACTGTATTCTGCAACCCTGATGCACTTTGTACAGTACAATCTGATAGTAGAGAATGCAATAACATTTTTTATTGTATCTTGGTACATACGATAACAATAAATCAAATTAAAGCTAATAACACTGAAGGTTTTCATGTACCATTCCTGCATATAAACAAACTCCTGGACGTCAATGAAATGTTGCTTGCAAGCAATCCAAATTTGCAACATTCTAGCTGGATTGCTCAAGACTTTGGAATTGCGTGATATTGAATATGGTTCCAGAACATCTCTGACTAAAAGTAGAATTATTGCATATTGCAATATAAATAACAACTTAGTGACATTATGGCATCAATGGTAAATGTTTTTCAATACTCAAAATAGTTGTGGTTCTGTCAAAGAGAACAGTGTTGTGAACAGGGGAGTACCTAATTGAAATATTTGCTTTTGCAGTTATTGTGTGTAGTTTTCAAAGAAAAGTATGCGAGTGGTTTCAACTGTGCACCACTGTGACTGTCCCCATTAAAGAATAATTCCACTTGCGTTATTATAGGGTAGAATTTTCAATACTTGTTGTTCTTGTGTGTGTTTTGTGATGAGCTTGTTGATTCTCTTTGGTGTTATCTAAATGTCAGCATCTGTGGTTAAAGCGAACTTAACCATCTCTCCATGACAGCATTACTGTGGTTGAATCCCCCACCAACAAAATGCTGAGACTTATCAATTGACCAGAAATGGAATTAGACGAGCTATATAAATACTGTAGCTACAAAAGTAAGTCAGAAGCTGGGAATACTCTGGTGAACAACTTGCCTCTTGACTCCCTACAACCTGTCCACTAACTACAAGTGACAAGTCAGAAGTGTGATGGAATACTGTCCACTTGCCTGGGTGAGTGAAGCTCCATGAACACTCAAGAAGACCATCCAGGCCAAAGCAGTCTGCTTGATTGGCTCCCCACCCACTACTTTCAATATTCACTGATGCATAGTGGCAGCACTACATATCATCACTTGTTTCTAATCATTTTTATAAATTATTTCTTAGTAACAATGTACTAGGTCAGGAAATCTAATCATTGGGCTACGCATTAATGAGCACGTTTATGAAGGCCTTCACACAAAATAATACCCACTTGGTTTCATATATCCAAAATTCAATTATAAACATCTGGCTAAGATTATAAATTAACAACTTCCACATGGAAATCTATTGGTCGTCAATTTTTTACTGTCTCCCCCTCTCCTCTTATGTTTCTATTACCGAAAACTGTGTGGGCAGTTGAATGGGGAAGAATATGATTAACATTGCCTGTCTACAGGAAATCATATATCTACCAGTAAATGAGATTACTCGCAGTATACTGGCCTGAAGGATAGGTGGTGCATTTTTATTTGAAAAGAAAGAAATGTGCACATGCATATGGGATTGCATCTCTTTAGTTTGAGTCTGCTTCATGTGTTTATACTTGCTCAGTTTACATTTACTATTACAAGCCAGGACTTGTTTGGTCACGAGACTTTCATGCTTTGTAGATTCACAGCTCCCTGATTGTGTTTGTTAACTGAAACTCCTGGAGAATGTTTGGGAGGCACTTGATTCAAGGCATGAGTCTAGAAAATCACTAAATTGCAAGTAATTCAGTCAATGTTCTTAAACTTGATTTGGTGATGGTAGCTGTTACCCTCTCCTATTTCTGGCATACTTTACTTTAATTTTGACAACATAACTTGTAGGACCATTAAGAGGAAATAAGTTCTTAAATTATTGTTGAAGTCCATAATTATCCGCCAGGTGAAAGATGATTCATTGTTTCATTGAAAATCTATTTATAACGTCTGGCTTGTAGAGAGAATCACTTTTCCAGTCTGGATCAAATCATTTGCTTAATACGTAATGGCTTTATGGGAACATTTATAGGCTGCAGTTCATATTGATAAATAATTGAATGCACAAAATACAGGTGTTTCTGTAATTGTGCACTGCAGGATGCCTTCACACAATATTGTAATATTGAAACTGGTGAACAATTACATGAAAGAGACGTACGAAAGATCTGTTATTGAAATGGACAGGATCGTACTGGGGGAAACGAAGGCTTTGGGGCATTTTCTCCATAGAGTCGTCCCATTTTTCATTCTATCAATAAAATAAAATTATGCCTTTATGAATATCTGACTGCATATAGTCATTATTTAAATTCAAATTAAATATTAGGATTTATGGAAAAAAAACAAGTTGGGAAGGTAAAAATGTCTTTATGAAATGGATGACTTTCTGTCAGCCACTTGCTGTCAGAATGTCAGACTGATGTTTGTATTTCACAAATAGATATCACTGGAAACTGGTTCAAGTGAGAGATTCTATCATTATAAATGCAGTTCAATACAAACATGTTTCTTGTTCTATCACAAACTGGGAGAGACAAAGTTTAGAATCTCAGATTCTGTTGACCCTCGTTATAATTGTGAAAGCAAGTGGAAATTGGCTGGAACAAAAACAGAAGATGCTGGAGAAGCTTGGTAGGTCTGGCAGCATCTCTGAAGAAAAAAATCGGAGTTAACGTTTTGGGTCTGGTGACCCTTCGTCAGAACTGGGTTAGATCTAAGCACACGGAGTGCAGTTAGTTCGGGGGGAGGTAAGTTGGATTTGGTGAAGGGGGTGCCAGAGAAATGGAGACGACCAATACTACGTCGACAATTCTCAAGGAACAGGTCGAGCGTAGGTAAAAGGCCAGAAGGAGGGGTTCAGTTGGAACTGGGCGAATGGGGCCTGTGGGATGGGGAGAGGACTCTTGTCCAAAACAATGGCCATAGAGGTGAAGACAGCAGAAGAAGAGTTCTTCATTATGTTGTGCCCAAAATACGTTAAGGTGGAGTCGCAGAGGAATAAAGCTGAGGCCTTTGCTGAGTACAGAACATTCAGCATCGGAGCCCGGAAGGTTAGGTGGGATGCTGAATATCTGACAGGAGATGGAGTTGGGGGAGGGGATGGAGACAGAGGAAGGTTCCGGAGGGCCATGCGTATGGTGCAGCCCTGAGCCAGCATTTTGCGATGCTGTTGGAGAGAAAGGTCGAGAGTGTGCATGTGACACTGCATGGCACTGAGTGTGGATCTCAGGATGCGGCGAGAGCAGCTGTCTGTGGAGTGTTGAACGTCAGAGAGATACGTGATCCTGGGAGGATTCAAAATGTGAAGGATGAAGCTTCAGTTGGAATCCACATGGGGTGAGTCTGAGCAAGAGGTAGTCTCTGAGCAATGTGATATGGCAGTGAAAATGAGTTTTAGCCAATACTTGGTCAGACACCAGGAGTGACAATGAAATTAATCTTGCTGGCCAAGAAGAAAGATTGGAACAGAAATCCCATCGGAGAGAAGAGTGGAACTTCTTCAAGGTGGGCATGCCTGGAAGAGAGATGGCAGTGAGTTAGATACTAAATAAAAACCGCAAGAACTGCGGATGTTGTAAATCAGAAACAAAAACAGAAATTGCTGGAGAAGCTCAGCAGATCTGGCAGCATCTGTGAAGAAAAAAAAAGCTACTGTTTTGGGGTCCAGTTCCTCCAGAACTGGTTAAGAGAGGGGTCACCGGACCTGAAACGTTAACTGATTGCTTTTTCTTCACAGGTGCTGCCTGACCTGCTGAGCTTCTCCAGCAATTTTAGTTTTTGTTCCTGATTTACAGCATCCGCAGTTCTTTCGGTGGAAGTTGCCTGGAACCAACTTGTTTCCCTGTAAACATAGCTATTCTGCAGAATGACATTAGGATGAGTAGTCATTGCATTTCTGCTATCTGATCCTCATTAGCTGCACCGAAGCAAACGATAACATCTTAGTAGCATACTTAAGATAGCAGAGACTGTTAACTTATTGTTTTGTGCAACTGAAGAAGTTGTTTTTTCTGTAGTGTCTTCATCTTCCTCAAAGGTTAACTGTCATGGACTTCCATCTGTTATTTGTCCCATGCTGCCCATACATATTCCATATGGCTGTGCATAAATCAAAGTTGCAGTGGTTCAGGTAAGGCAGCTCACCACCAGGGGCTGAACAAATGCTGACCCTTCTAGATTTGCTTATGTCCAAGGCTCTGTTTAGACAGGGCAGCCCAGCCTCCCAAGAATCTCTGCACCCGACTCAGTGTGCTGACACATGCACTTTGGCTTTCTCCAGCTGCTGCCACACCTGGACCTTGGGGATTTGTGCAGCTGCTGAGAAATTAGAGGTAATGTAGCTCACATCCCATAAAAGAATAATCGAGATATACCAGGCCATAATATTACAGGTTTTGGTTGAATGCAATTAATGTTGCTGTGACTGATGGTTTCGTGGATACCCAGTTTTAAGCTGCAAGATCTGTTCTGAATCTTTGCCATTTAAGACATCAATCGTGGAGGGTTAGGGTAAGAAAGTGCAGTTTTAGATGGGTTTTAGGTAACATGTCGGTGTGAGAACAGGACTTTGTGTGCAGTGGTCTCACCAGTGATGGACAGAGGCATCAGTAACAGGTGATTGATGAATGTGGGATCTCGTAGCTTTTTCTCTTCTGTTGGTTAGACATGTGCTTCCAGACTTGGCCAACTAGGTTAGTAATACTAATGAAGACCAACCTTACTTGTGAACATTGATTCTCCTTGTGCCCCAAACTATAGTTCTTATAATGCTTTTGATACCTTTTAACGCTTTGTGTTGTCGACATGGGGAAGCTTGAAATCAGATGATGAAGGTAGGTAGTAACCTTGACCATGTTTGACCTGAGGCTTTAAGGCTTCTTGATGTTGGACTCAATATCGAGGATTCCTGAGAACATTCCTTTCTGACTACATAATGCTGTGTTAATAAGGTGAGATGTACTGACTGAAGATGTTAGAAGAGCCTGGGATATTAACTAAAAACTATGATTCAGTAAATAGAGTATATCAAACTGTAACGCGACTTGTTTGTGATTAACTCATCTAATTTTGGCACAGGTCTCTAGGTGAGGAATTTGCATGGTCAACTTGACGAAGCATGCCTTTGTTGCTTTTGATGCCTCTAATGCTAACTGTTCCAGTTGGATTTACAGAGATTTGACTTTTCTACAGCTTAACAAGTTTCATTACTTGTAATAGGCTTTTTCAGAGGCCAGTTAGGAGTCAGTCACACTGCTATGCATTTTGAGTGGCGTGCAGGACAGGCTGAGCAATGATATCTAATCTCCTCCTCTGAAAGACCTTGTGGTTCCAGATGGGTTTTAAACAACATTTCACTTGGTTCATGCTCATTACTGGAGTTATCTTCAAATTCCAGATATATTAATTAAGTTAATTTTTTTATTGCAAAAATATACTTTGTACGAGAACATTTGTAGATGATTTTTTAATAAATAATGTTCCAACATACAAAAATGTTTTCATTCTGGTCTGTACAATCTTTTCAACGAGGACAAAGAAACAAATTATACATGCCACAGAGCCACTGTGGAATTGCAAATAACAAGGCCATTTTTAATTAAGTGCAGGAAGGAAATATTTACATTTTGTGGCAACCAGGGGGTCTGACAACTAAATGCACTCCTCTGTACTTTGGGAGAAAGACCTTAGACAATGGTCTTTCCCCACTGCATCTTGGCGGCAACTATATGGAGCTTTATTGCGTCCCTCAGCACGTAGTCCTAGACTGTGGAATGTGCCCGTCTGCAACACTTGGTTGAGGGCTTCACACTGGAAGGCTAATGAGTTTTGGGCAGACCAAAGAGTGTCATTGACTCAATTGATGGTCTTTCAGGTGCAGTCGATTATTTGCCTCAGTGTGTGTTCCAGGGACAGCCCTTGGGGTACAATCCTGTGTCATGAAGCTGCTCGGGAAGAATCTCAACAAAAGCTATTCCCTCAGATGCTGGAATGGAATTTTAACTTGTGCCTCCAGATTACAACTCTAGGCCTTTGGATTACTCATGCAGCAAAATTGCATTATCCACAAAGTTACTGACAAACGGTGAAAAGGAAAAATTTTAAAAAGGGCACAAAGTGTCCCTTTATGTTATAATCTTCTCTTTTCTATCCCAAAATTGCAGGTTCTTTGTTTGGAATGTAACTTACACAACAACATAATTGAGTAGGGCTTTTGGATAATGATCTGGAGTATGAACCTGAGCTGATTCCTCACTCTTAAAGTCAACTGCAACACCCTAACTGCTAACACTGTTCAACACAGGCACAAAGTTTAACTTGAAGTCTTCTAATCTGTATATAATGAGATCTTATGGTGCAGGATGTGACGTCCTGTCTTGAGTCAGAAACAGTTCAAGTTCTCCTCCAGGACTTGATGGCCATGGAAGATGTGTTTATGGTGTATCCAACCAGGTTGAATATCAACTTGTAAATCTGTCCAACATACCAGCAGTAAGGGCGGGAGAGATTGCTGGTTAGGTATATATTTGAAAATTGGAACCTGAATTATCACGATCCATAGCTCCGGACTACATGATACGTATTTAAGCGGATGTTTCCACAACAACTCCTTTTGCTATGGGAGGGTGGTTGATTCCGTCAGCACAGGGTTCAATTCAGGGTGGATTTCAGATCTGTGATCTTGGCCTAATCATGATGAAGATCGCAACGTGATGGGTTGGACCTTAGGGTTCAGTTCAGTGAGGATTCCATAGAGTCAGAGTCATTGAGCTGTATGGCATGGAAACAGACCCTTCAGTCCACCTCGTCCATGCTGACCAGATTTCCTAAATTAATCTAGTTCCATTTGGCCCATATCCCTCTAAACCCATCCTATTCATAAATCTATCCAGATGCCTTTTAAATGTTTTAATTGTACCAGCTTCTACCACTTCCTGTAGCAGCTCATTCTGTACATACACCACCCTGTGCATGAAAAAGTCACCCCTTAAGTGCCTTTTAAATCTTTCCCCTCTTACCTTTAAACTAGAGGGGATAGGTTTTGGACTCCACCACCCTGGGGAAAAGACCTTGTCTATTCACCCTATACATACCCCTTATAATTTTATAAGCATCTATAAGATTGCCCTTCAGCCTCAAATGCTCCAGGGAAAGTAGCCCCAGACTGTTCAACCTCTCCCTTTAACTCAAACCGTTCAACCCTGGCTGCATTCTTGCAAATCTTTTCTGAACCCTTTCAAGTTTCATAACATCCTATAACAGGGAGACCGGAATTGCATGCAGCATTCCAGAAGTGGCCTAACAAGTGTCCTGTACAGCCACAACATGACCTCCCAACTCCTATACTCAATGCACTGACCAATAAAGGCAAGCATACCAGAAGCCGCCTTCACTGTCCTGTCTACCTGCAACTCCACTTTCAAGGAACTATGAGCCTGCACTCCAAGGTCTCTTTGTTCAGCAACACTCCCTAGGACCTTACCACTAAGTGTATAAGTCCTCTGATTTGCCTTTCTAAAATGCAGTATCTCACATTTATCTAAATTAAACTCCACCTGCCACTCCTTGGCCCATCTGATCAAGATCCCATTGTACTCTGAGGTAACCTTCTTTGCTGTTCACTACATCTCCAAATTTGGAGCCATCTGCAAATTTACTAACTATACCTCCTACGTTCACAGCCAAATCATTTATATAAATGACAAGAAGTAATGGACCCAGCACTGATCCTTGTGGCACACTGCTAATCACAGGCCTCCAGTCTGAAAAGCAACCTTCCTCCTCCACCACTCTGTCTCCTCCCTTCAAGCTGGTTCTGTATCTAACCAGCTTGTTCTCCCTGTATTCCATGTGATCTAACCTTGCGAACCAGTCTACCATGAGGAACCTTTTTGAGCGCTTTACTGAAGTCCATAAGGATCACGTACACCGCTCTGCCCTCATCAATCCTCTTGGTTACTTCTTCAAAAAACTCAATCAAGTTAGTGAGACATGATTTCAGATCTGTGTTCTTGCCCTAATCATGGTGAAGATCGCAACGCTGTAGGTTGAACCTGCCTTCAGACAGAGAACTGACTAACAGAAGAATCTGTATGCCTCAGCTGCAAGTTTACCATAGCCATTGGGCAAACTAACCAGTGTGCATGCACAAATATTTTCTTGAACTTATTGGTTAAGCAAAAGGATCTGTTGTGGTAGCATGTGTTTTGAATTCATGGAATGCTATTTCAGTTGGTTTCTGCGCTTCAATATTGATTCAACTTGAAGTTTTCTACTTTTGATGTATTAATGCCACAGAAAATATTTTGAAACTTGGAGTAAGCGCGTTTTCTTATTTATAATGAAAAATTTTCTGCTCAGAGTGAAAAATATGCAAATACACCCACAGAATCTGCTGTGATCTTCCTATGGAAGCTGTATTCTAGTGCTCTGGTCCTCAACCGCTGAACAGAACTGTGCACACGAGAACACTTGTTAAATGTGGCATTTTAAAAAAATATTTTTATAAAGCAGAAAAATGTTACTGTTTCTGGTGTAAACAAGGAGTTTATTTTTTCCTGTCAGTCAATCTTCACCTCAGCATGTATTCTTCGTGTTAGTTGAGACATAATTGACAGACTGGAAATCAGAATTGAGCTTGATTATGTCCTTGACCAGCATCCTCACATGAGCATTTGCCAGCAGAAATGACTGAATATTAATCTGAAGCTGGAAGCATGAAACGACAATAAGATAATGTCCTGTCAGTCGCAATTATCATTTAGTCATTGGAATAAAAATCCAGAATCCCAGGCTAATGTTTTGAGGAAATGGGTTCCCAGTTCCCACAATAGCAGGTGGTGAAATTTGAAACAAAACAGAAATTGCTGGGAAATCTCAGCAAGTCTGGCACCGTCTTTGGAGAGGAATCAGAGTTAACATTTCGGGTCCAGTGACGTTTCTTCAGAAAGGTGAAATTTGAATTCCGTTTCAAAAATAGACTGAAATTAAATAAAAGTTATCCTAATGGTGACCATGAAACCACCACTGTTGATTGTTTTAAAAAAAAAAATCTGATTCACTGATGTTCCTTCGGGAAGGAAATCTGCCTTCCTTACCTGAACTAGCTTACAAGTGAGTACAGACCCATAGCAATGTAGTTGACTCTTAACTGCCCTCTGGGCAATTAAGGATGGGTAATAAACATTAGTTTCATCAGCGACACCAACTTTTCACGATAGAATAATAAAAAAAATTTCCAACACTCGAAGCATTTCACAGGAGTCAAAGGAGGGGATGTTAGGTTCCCAAAAAACTTAGACATTGATTTTTAAGGTAGTTTTCAGTGATGAGAGCACAAACTGGAAGTTTAAGCTGTGAATTCCAAGCTTAGAGCTGAGACAAATGAAGTCATGCCAATCAATTGCGAGCCAAAGCAATTTGGGAATGTGTAAGAGGATCCTTTTGGAGGGTTGAGTTAATAAAGCAATTTGTTTCCGAACTTAGACTATCAATCAATACCTGCAATTTAATATAGGTCACAGAATACAGGAGTGACAGATGTGTGAACCTTGCTGTGTGTTCCAGTATAGATAATAGTTTTGGATGATCTCCAGTCTCATGAAAACGCAAAATTCGAGGCCAGCTGAGTGAATTTTGGAATTAGTGAGACTGAAAGTAACGTGCACAACTGAGTATGTGAGGTTATGAGCCACCACGGGTTCTGGAGGGCATAGCTGGTATTTGTGATTGAAAGGATATGGCATTGGAACCTCAGCTGAAGGTCACATATATAATGCCAACAGTCCAGCTCAGCACGAAATGGTGGTTGTGTGTCAGGGGTGGAATTGCTGCGAAGGGAAAGAATTTTGCAATCAGGTATGTAGGTGGTCATGCAGCCCAGACACACACACACACACACACACACACTTATTTGGAGCTTCCATAAAAGAATAACCAGTCCTGTCTATGACTCTGATAGAACCGTGATTGATGCTGAGCATCCAAAGTGCCAATGAAGATAAATATTTCTGGAAAGGCTAGTCAGGAGGGATAGAGTAGGTTTCTATAACAAAAAAAGCGGTGATTGTGTTGATGTAACAAGGAAGTTAATTTTTCGCTAGAAAATAATGATGATAGAGAACAAAGAACAGATGTTGGGCATCTGAATCCTCGCGCTACACTGCTGTATGGTAAGTGCAGTTTGTTGCTTTGCCCTGTTTGCATTTTGCATTTTGCATTTGGACATTTGGAAGAGCTGTTGCCTCATTGGAAAATATCCCCAATTGGACAATATCATGTCCCTAGATCAGTGAGATGTATACAAAGTAGGAGTGACATTGATTTAAAATTTATGTATGAACTTTGAGGAAGCTAGGTGATCAACAAAGACAAAAGCTGATCTAAGATAACTCAAAGAACTGTGGATGCCAGACATCCGAAACACAAACACAAAGCATTGGAGAAACTGAGCAGGTCTGGCAGCATCTGCGGAGAGAGCAACAGTTAACGTTTTGAGTCCAATGGCCCTTGTTCAAAGCAGCTGTGCAAATATCTTTTGCAAGTGACTTGTGTCCTTTCAGGAAGGAAACTGCCGTCCTCACCTGGTCTAGCCTTAATGTGATTTCAGGCCTATTGCAATATGGTTGACTCTTAACTGCCCTTTGGGCAATTAGGGATGGGCAATAAATGCTGGCCTAGCCAGTGATGCCCTCATCCTGTGCATGAAATAGAAAAAATGGTATTTACGCTGATGACAGAGAGAGAGAGATATCAGATGGATGAAGACATTGCCAAGAAGCAGTAAAAGGGATCTGTGATGACAAGCCAGGAGGGGGAGAGATGCTGAATGGGTGCAAACAGGATGTGTGAATACTTCAACATGGGATGGCTGCGCTGGGAGCAAGCTATACGAAACAGGATCTGGTGCATGGGGGTGTGTAATGAACATGGAGGAAGGTGTTCATGCACTGAAATTGTTAAACTCACTGTTGAGTCCTGAGGGTGGAAAGGTACCTAGGAAGAAGTGTTGTTCCTCCAAATTGTGTTGAACTTCACCTGGAACTTTGCAGCAGGCCTGAGAAAGAAATGTAGGCATGGGAACACAATGGTGTGTTGAAGTAACAGTAACTGGATGCTCAGGATAATTTTTATGGCGTGTACGTATTCTGCAAAACAGTACCCAGATTGCCTTTCGTCTCCCCAGTGTAGAGACCACATTGTGACTAGCACATACACTTCTCTAGGTAGAGAGATCATAACAATTTATCCAATTATGTTATTGTAGTATCCATGTCGATGATCTGACATGTCTTGCAGAGGTTGCCATGGCAGGGTTGTACAGTGTTGTGATCGATGTTTGCAGCAAACTACCCAGGCTTCAGGAGAACCATGGTCTAAGGTTTGGCAGTTGTTGGAGGTGGAGACAGCAAGGACCGCAGCTGCTGGAAGCTGGAGTCAGTAGATGTGAAGCTGGAAAAGAACAGCAGATCAGACAGTATCCGAGTAGCAGGAAAGTGGGGCCAAAACCCTTTGTCAGGACTGAGGAGGGAAGGGAAGCCCAGAAGAAAAGGGGGGGGGTGGGGCTTGGGGAAGGGAAGGTGGAATGGTGATAGGTGGATGCAGGCAGGAGGTTATTGTGATTGGTTAATGGGAAGGGTGGAGTGGATAGGTGAGTAGGAAGATGGACAGGTTAGGTCGGGTCAGGTCAGGGAGGCAAAGAGGATGGACAGTGTTGGACATGGGATGAGGCTGGGGGTGAAGGGATTTTGAAGCTGGTGAAGTCAATGTTGGACTACTAAACTCCCAACGCAAAGGATGGGCATGTTGCCAACAGAGTGGGAGAGGCAATGGCATCCAGAAGGTTGGGTTGGTTAAGTGTAAATGCTCCATGAGCTGGCCCCCAAGTATGTGTTTGGTCACCCTGATGTAGAGGAGACCATATCTGGAAAACAGATACAATAGATCTGGTTGGATGAAGTGCAGGGGATGGTGTAGGGACTGGTGTTGCACCTCTTGCAGTGGCAGGGAAAGGTACTGGGTGTAGTGGATAAGTTGTTGGGGAGTGTCAAGCTGACAAGGGAGTCACAGAATGAACGGTCCCTGTGGAAAGCGGACAGGGGTGGAGAAGGAAATATCTTTTTGGTAGTGGAGTCTGATTGTAGGTGGCGGAAATGTCAGAGGATGATGTGTTGGATTTGGAGGTTGAAGTGAAGGCATAGGGATGATCTTGGCGAGATGCTCGTCATTGACAAGTTGAAGACTGCGAAGAACATGGCGTAGTCTCTCCACTCTGGGGAAGTACTGGATGACGTAGTGTCTGATAGTCAAAATGTAAAGACTCCGGGGAAAGTGGAGTAAGATACAGTAATGAATAAGTAATGCCAAATAAAATGGTGGACCTCGGTGGAAGAAACACAAGCTCTGATGCAATACGTGCTAGCCCATCAAGAGAATTCAAAAGGCCTGAAAGTAACTTTTCAAACATCCCCTGATGTGGAAACTGTGTTGGAAGGTTTGAGGGCAAATAATGTAATATCTCTGTTAAAGGAACATAGGAATCGGAGTAGGCTATTCAGCCCCTCCATCCTGTTCTGGCTGATCTATGACGTAACTCCATATACCTGTCTCTGGCCCATATCCTTTAATACCTTTGTTTAACAAATAAAATCTATCTGGAGAAAACAGAATGGCTTAGGAACATAGGCACAGGAAGAGGCTGTTCTGCAATTTGATTAGATTATAAATGGCCTCCAAATCAACTGCATTTACATGTTTTTACTCCATGCTCCTTACCAAACAAAAATGCATCAGTTTCGGTTTTGAAATCTCCAAATGACCTCAGCATTCTCTGTTTCTTGTGGGCGAGATTTCCCAATTTCTACTTGGCTTTGCATGGATAAAGAAAACTCCCGACTATTGTTCCTAAACTGCCTAATTGCACTAGTAAGATTGTGCTCCCTTGTTTGGAATTCCCCAAGAATAGAAAATAGTTTATTTTGTAGGTACCCTGTTGAATTCCTTCTTCATGTAAAGAGCAGTAAGCCAGGAACTCTGACTTTATAGTTAGTAACCAGAATTTAGAAATCTTTGTAACCAAAATCATAAGGAGTAAGGTAAAGCTGCTCTGAATTGCAAAAACAAATGTTTGAACACTAGCTTCCCTTCAAAATCTGGGCAGACTTACCTGCTGTGGAACTTCACTTTATGGTTCACGACAGAAAGGAAAGGATTTGGGGGAGGTGGGAGTGTGGTTTGAAAATCTTTCCAGAGCAAAGAAGAAATTGACTTAGTAGAGAGTTTTTCAGCACGGACTCGATAAGAGGGCTGCAGTTTTGCATTCAAGCAATTGGGGAAGAGCTATGACTAACAAGGTTGTTGGTTTTTTGGGAGACAGGAACAGATGTGGCAGTCGAGAGATTTGATGTTTGAAATTTATCAATGAAAGTAAAACATTTCACAACAACCATCTGTCCACTTTGAGCACTGTATTCTTCCATGCTCACTTATGAAATTTAATCATAGTTGTTTTTTCAAAGGTAAACTGAATGTTGTCATGAAGAAAACAAAAGCACATTCTCTCTCTCTCTCTCTCTCTCACACGCACACACCCACACCCACACCCATACTTAGCCTGTATCACTTGTTTTTCCAAAGCTGCAAACAATTTCTTGTACTTTCTCCGTTTTAAAGCAGTGTTCATTTTTTCTCATTTTCAGTCCATAGCTCAAATAAATGAGAAGATATGATCTCCTACAGAAATTACCATAGAGCTTAAAATTAATGGTGTGCAAATATACTACAAGTGGGGACCTGCCATGGGACAATATGCAACAAGCTGCCGCAAAGATTCCGGATTTCCAGATCTGAAACTGGTGTCAGGAAGGCTAGGTTTCAGCTTCTGCCTAGTTAAGTCATTCTACCTATCACTTTTCCAATAGCCTGTAAAATCCCCTTTTTAGGTACAAATTAAATCAGGTTGAAACTCTCATTCTGTATTGTCCTAGGTGTTCGCTTTCTCATGTGGTATTAGTAAGGTACTCAATATTTACTCCTCAACTAACATCACTAAACACGCCAGACCCGAAACGTTAACTCTGATTTTTCCTTCACAGATGCTGCCAGACCTGCTGAGTTTTACAAGCAACTTTGTTCTTGTTACACATGATCATTGCTGTTTTTGGGACGCTTTTGTGCATTTTTGGCTGCTGTGTTTCTTACATTGCAAGAATGTATGTTGTAACATGTGCTTTGTGACATAGTGAAACCTTGACATTGTATTTTATTGCTAGACAAGCTGTCAGTTCTTCCCCTGGAAGAAGTGGAACCATTAAGTATTAAAATGAGATAGTGATGTTGAATTTGTTGGAAGTTGACAATAAGTTGGGTCAGAAATGAGTATTAAGTTTTTTTTTTTTCTGGCCACCGTATGGCAGGAAGGATATTTGAGCCTCAATGAGAATAGTGAAGATTTGTGCAAATGAGCTTGGGTAAGAGAGTTTATAGATAAGCAGAAGTAAGATATCTGAATAAGATAAGGGCCCACAGTGTTAGAGGCAGGGTGCTAGCTTGGATAGAAGATTGGCTGTCTGGCAGAAAGCAGACAGTGGGGATAAAAGGGTCTTTCTCAGGATAGCAGCCAGTGACACGTGGTGTTCCGCAAGGGTCCGTGTTGGGAGCACAACTTTTCACTTCATACATTAATGATCTAGATGAAGAAACTGTGGGCATTCTGGCTAAATTTGTAGACGATACAAAGATAGGTGGAGGGACAGGTAGTATTGAGGAGGTGGCAAGGCTTCAGAAGGATTTGGACAGATTAGGAGAGTGGGCAAAGAAGTGGCAGATGGAGTACAATGTGGGGAAGGTGTGAGGTCATGCACTTTGGTAAGAAGAATAAAAGCGTGGACTATTTTCTAAATGGAGAGAAAAGTCAGAAGTGTGACGTGCAAAGAGACTTGGGAATTCTAGTCCAGGATTCTCAAGGTAAACTTGCAGGTTGAGTCAGTAGCCAGGAAGGCAGATGCAATGTTGGCATTTATTTGGAGAGGACTGGAATATAAAAGCAGGGATATATCGAGGCTTTATAAGGCTCTGGTCAGGCCACATTTGGAGTATTGTGTGCAGTTTTGGGCCCTGTATCTCAGGAAGGATGTACTGGCCCTGGAGCGGGTTCAGAGGAGGTTCACTAAAATGGTCCCAGGAATGGAAAGCTTAACAGATGAGGAACGTTTGAGGACTCTGGGACTATATTCATTGGAGTTTAGAAGGATGAGGGGGGGATCTAATTGAAACTTTCAGAATACTGAATGGCCTGGACAAAATGGATGTTGGGAAGATGCTTCTAATGGTAGGAGAGTCTAGGACCCGAGGGCACAGCGTTAGAGTAAAGGGAAGACCTTTTAGAACGGAGGTAAGGAGAAACGTCTTCAGCCAGAGAGTGGTGAATCGATGGAATTCACTGCC
Source organism: Rhincodon typus (assembly GCF_021869965.1). NCBI lineage: Eukaryota > Metazoa > Chordata > Chondrichthyes > Orectolobiformes > Rhincodontidae > Rhincodon > Rhincodon typus. Next base: position 124,902,752 of record NC_063334.1, read on the forward strand.
ACAGAGGGCTGTGGAGGCCAGGTCATTGAGTACATTTAAGACTGAGATAGATAGGTTCTTGATTATCAAGGGGATCAAGGATTACGGGGAGAAAGCAGGAGAATACAAGATGATCAGAGGATTAGATAGGGTGGGCAGTGGGAGCCTTTTTCCTCGGATGGTGATGGCTAGCACGAGGGGACATAGCTTTAAATTGAGGGGTGATAGATATAGGACAGATGTCAGAGGTAGGTTCTTTACTCAGAGTAGTAAGGGCGTGGAATTCCCTGCCTGCAAAAATAGTAGACTCGCCCACTTTAAGGGCATTTAAATGGTTATTGGATAAACATATGGATGATAATGGAATAGTTTAGGTTAGATGGGCTTCAGATTGGTTTCACAGGTCGGCGCAACATCGAGGGCCGAAGGGCCTGTACTGCGCTGTTATGTTCTATGTTCTAGAATGGGGATGAGGAACTTATCAGCCATGATTTGAATGGCGGAGCAGACTTGATAGACCTAATTTCTGCTCCCAGGTCTTATGGTCAGAAAGATTTTTACTGGGGAAACAAGGAGGGGTTGCTTTCATTTGTTTGTGATCAGTAAGGAGAGATCATGAGTCTGTTATCACTGAAGAAATGAAGAGATAAAATGAACAATTCCACATGCAATTTTGAGAACATGAAACACAATCACCAATAGCTATAAAGCAGAATTTCTTTGAGAATAAATTGCATAAATATTTGACAAACGAGGGAATGACAAGATGGAGGCATGAGAGAGGCATAGGATTGGAGTAGAAAGTTGTGATAGAAGAACTACTACCAGTATAACTATGATGAGATGAATATCCCTCCCCTCTGGCAAATGAACTGTGGTCGTATGTCAGCAAGCTACTTGACCACAGTGATGAAAGCAGCAAGCCTTCTCCAACATACATGACATGTGAACCAGTTCCTGTCCTTGCCCAGAAGCCACATTGAAATGTAGCCAGCAGTGGTCAGAGGCAGGAAAATTGGCAGATTTTTCAATGCCACAACATCAGTCAGTATGTCTATTACCACATTGAGTGAGAGCAACAAACATGGCATAGACTTGAGGGCTAAATTCTGTTTATGACTCAACTATCAGCTAGATAAATAAAGCTATCCTTTTAATTACATAGTGATGAATCTGACTGAAAACAAATTCAGATAATTTGACATGGTTAAGAAAAAGTTTTGTTTTCTTCGTCGTGGGTTTTGGGTCTTTGAAGCTGTCCCCGAGAGAGCGGTACAGATGGATCATTGATATTTTGAAAGGCAGATTGGGAGTTGCCAGTTATTACAGGTAGATGTGGATGTGAAGTTGAGATCAGTAAATGCCTTTGGGAAGGGGAAAGTGGGGGGGATCTTTGACCAGAGAAGACAATGTCTGCTTCTTAGTCAGTTTTCCAGAACCTAAAGAATCAGTTGCTTGATTGAAACATTATGATTTCAGAATTACTCATAATTTCAAGGGGAAAAATACATGATATGGTTGCCAAGAAGGATGTTGATTACTACCAATGTTTAGGGGACAATTTTAACCTCAATTGACGGGGTTTGGGTCAATTGTGCTGTGAAAAGCTTAATGTTCACAAATCTGAACCTAACCTGCTTTGAATCTGCTTCCACTTTTAACAGAGGTATGTCTAGAACAGGTGGGTAGTCACCCAGTTTGCAGGAAGTGCATTGGTCATTTTATTATTTCGCTGAGGTTATGTGCTTCACTTCTTATCAGCCCTCAAAGTTTAATCCTGGTCAAACAGGTTTCCCAGATTGCAAGAGATTCAGTTGCAAAAGGTAGATGAGGATGGCTGACTGGAAAATTGCCTTTTCCAGCATTGGAGAAGAGGCCGTACATCTTCCTGCTCAACAAGCAAGTCTGCTGTCTTTACCCTCAGCATTCCCAAGAATAGCCCCTGTGGCCCTCGGTTACAAACACCCTTCAAGATCCCGCCACTTCACTTGAGTATCATGGCTAAAATCTCATTTTTGCTCATTTCTAATTACCCTTGAGCAGGTGGTGGTGAGCCACCTTTCTAGAATCATTGCCTATCGAGGGGGGTATTCATTAAGCTGTTCGGGAGGAAGTTCCAGCAATTTGACCCAGTGGCACAACAGGAATGGTGATATATTTCAAAATCAGGGTAGAGTGTGGCTTGGAGGTGGTGACAATCCCATGTATTTGCTGCATCTGTCCTTCCAGCTGGTAGAGGTCTGGAGTTTGGAAAGTGTTTCCAAAGAATCTTGGTGAGTTACTGTAATGCATCTTGCCATTAAGACCATCATGTTCTAGATATAATTTGGTTGGTCCACTACTAGGTTTTAAGCAAACCACGTGTTATTCTTACGACATAGTTAAAATATAAACAAAAAAGAAGAACTGGCCTAATTTTAACTCTGTTGAAATATATAATAAAATAACATTATTAAACTACTAATTATCAATACTACTATTCCAATATAACAGTATCACATAAATACACTCTCAGCAAAGGCAAATTTAGCAAAACAGATTTTCCTCGTGCTATTTACTTTCCAGTCCAGGAGAAAGGAACACGGAAAGAAATAATCTGAGTAGAGAGAGATTGCTAGTGTTATTTTGCTGCAGCAGAGAGCTGTATTAATCAGCTTCAATAGCCAACTCCAAACCCCAACTGAAAGCAAAACTAAAACCCTAGGTCTGTATGAGCCTGACTCCACCCACTCGTGCTTCTTTTGTATAATTTAGGAAAAAAACACTTGGGGACCTCCTAAGTTGTTCACCCACTGCTTCTAAAGCAGACATTCTGGCACCACAGTGGCAACACCTCTCTGCTAGAGAAACAGTACAGAACAAGTCTCTGTTAAATGCACAGTACTGCCACGAGACGTGATAGCTGATGTAGGCCATTCAGCGAGATCATGGCTCATCTGAATCTTAAACTCCACTTTTCTGCCTTTTCCTCATAACCAATGATCCTCTTTTTGATTAAAAATCTGTCTACATGACATCCCTCTGTGATAAAGAACTCCATAGAACCACTACCCTTAGAAGAAATTCTTCTATCTCTATCAAATGTGTGACCCCTTGTTCTGAGAATGTCATCTGGTGCTACACTTTCCCACAAGAGAAAACAATGTTTCTGCATCTAATCTGTCAAGTCCCCACAAATCTTGTATCTGACAAGTTTTTGCCCACTTGCTCAACCAGCCCATTTTTCTCTGTCGATATGTCTCTCTGTCATCCTCACCACTTGCCTTTTTGTCATCTGCAAACATTCACTTTTCTTATTTAAGCGAGGAATATATGTCTTAAATAATTGTGGCCCCAGCACTGATTCCTTGGCACTCCACTAGTTAGTTGGCCATCCTGGAAATGCCCGTCTTATCCCAACTCTGTCTTCTATTAGTTAGCCAATCTTCTATATACTACCTGCAGCACCACGGGCTTTTACAAAGTAGCCGAATGTGTGGTAACTTGTCAAATACCTTCTGAAGTTCCAAACATGTTACATCCATTGCTTTCCCTTTTTCTATCCTGCTTGTTACCTCCTGAAAGAATTCTAGTAAATTTGTCAAATAGATTTCCCTGTTGTGAAGCCATGCTGACCCTGCTTGATCATATCATGTATTTCTCAATGCTTTGCTATTGCATAGATAATGTTACCATTATGCTTGAGGACCATCCGGCTGCTCTGCCATTAGAGAGCGCTGACTGACAGTGATTTAACCTGAGGGTCACCACACCTCAGGCGAGGCGAGAGATTGAAACAGATCTTTTATGGTGATTTCAGGTGGTGTGGGAATTGAACTCGCGCTGCTGGCATCACTGCATTGCAAACCGACCATTCAGCCAACTCGGCTAATTGACCCCTGAGTTGGCAACAATTTCCAGAAGTGATAGCTAACGAATTAGCACACCTGTCAGCATGTGTCTAACCTCTAAGTGGATGTGGTAGAGTTGGCCCACACCCCATGAAAGAAGAATGGAAAATCATAAGCTTTGATGCACGAGGTTTAGCAGTTTGTATGAATAGGAAATAATGCAGATCTAGGTTCATTGTCTGAGATAACACGGTGTAGAGCTGGATGAACACAGCAGGCCAAGCAGCATCATAGGAGCCGGAAGGCTGACGTTTCGCGCCTAGACCCTTCTTCAGAAAGTCTGAAGGTTCATTGCCAGTTTTTGATTTCCTTATTTGTCATTGGAATATCAGTTACATGGAATTCAGAGGTCTACTAAGAATTTGACTTAGTGATTTGTTCTTGTGTGAGCCTAAGCAAGTTTGTCTACAGAGGGGTATCAGGGCCAAATGCAGTGTCTACAGACATGTACTTTCCAGTAAGAATGACTCTCTTGTAATCCTAAACAGGAACTCCAGCTGCATGTTTTTCACATTTCAGTTGGGCTAATTGGATTGCTATTTCAGACTTTATTCCTTTTAAATATATATCCAATTCCCTTCTGAAATTCATTATTGAATCAGCTTTTATCACCCCCTCAGCAAATGCATTCCAGATCATAACAACTTAATGAGTTTGAAGTAAAATCCTCATCTACCCTCTGCTTTATTGCTATTATCTTGAAATCGATGGCTTCTGGTTACTGATCCTCCTGTCAGAGAAAATGTTTATCACAAACTACTCAAAAGCTTCAAATTTGAGCACTTTTAAATCTCCTTTTAACCTTTTGCACTGTGAGAATCATCCCAGCTTCTCTGTCTCTCCACATAACTGAATTTTCTTATCTATGATACCATTCTGATAAATCTTTTGGGTAGCCTCCTCTAAGTCCTGGATATCCTTTCTGAAGTGTGATACACAAGCTGATTGGTCAGTGATTTATAAAGGTTTTGCTTAACTTCCCTGTTTAGAGCTCTGTGTCTCTGTCAAGCCATGGGTCATAAGCTTTTCTAACAGCATCATCAACCTCTCTTATTAACTTTAAATTATTTATGTACATGATTCCCTGCCACCAACACCTGGTCTTTCTGTTCCTCCACCACTTTTAAAATGTTACTGCTTAATTTATACTGCATGTGCTTATTTTTCTTTATCTAATACATCACTTACTCCAAAATATTACATATGCAAGAAATAATAATCAACCTACAATTCCTAATAACCTAATATGACATCTGGGCAACGCAGCTTTGAAAGGTTGTAATTTCCTTTCACATACCTGGCTCATATAACTGTGAAAGTTGTTCTTTGGTGAATCAGCATTGAATGCATTATTGTTGTGTTTTCCATTCTCTTTGTTGAGGAAAGATGTGGAGGTGCCGGTGTTGGACTGGGGTGGACAAGGTCAGAAATCACATGACACCAGGTTCCTTATTGAGAAGAGGAGGAGGGTGGACATATAGTATGATCAAAAAAGCATAAATGGGAAAGATAAGAATTATGATGGAGAGTCTCTGATAATACGTTAAATAAGTCATTACTTAATATTGACAAATACTAGCCATATTTTCAAGGTAACTTGGATCTATTTTCATTGTCGTGGAATATTAGTTTGCTGCTGGAACCGGAGAAGATTAAGAGAGCCATGTTTACAGTCTTGAGACCAGGAGAAGGGGATGTTATTTCTGGCAACATTTCTGAGGGACCAACTTAGCGTTTTGCATATTTTTAAAAGAACTCCCCCAGATTTGCAGTATTTAAGCTGGGACAAGGTAAAGGGTTGAATTTGTGGTTGGTTATAAAATGCTGGCTGTTTTAGCTGTGGTGATCAGTTTATTGCACTGTTGTTCAAGACTTGGACATCTTATTTCAGGAATGTCTATTCACCTGAAATTGAATAAACATTATGTGGCTAAGTCCACAAATGACAGTATTTTCTGATTTGTTTGTAAACTAAGGGCATGACTGGCTAGGCCAGCATTTATTGCTTCTATCTGATTGTCCAGGGCGAGGTGTTGGTGAGTTGCTTTCTTGAACTGATGCAGTCCTTAAGTTGTAGGTATGCCTAGAGCGTTGTTTGGGAGAGAGTTGAGCGATTTTAATCAAGTGACCGTGAAGGAACGACAATTCAATTCCAAGTCAGTGTGTGATTTGGAAAGGAAATTCTCATGCAGTTGCTGCCTTTGTCCTTCTAGGTGGATTGTAGAAATCATGGATTTGGAAAATGCTCTTAAAAGAGCCTTGATGTGTTACTGCAGTGCATCTTGTACGTGGTCCGTATTACTGGCATGTGTCAGTGGTGGAGCGACTGAACGTTGGGGATGGTGATGGGGTGCCTTTCTAGGGGCTGCTTTGTCCTGAATTATTTTTAAGTCTCAAAACGTGGGGACCATGGCTAGGCCAGCATTTATTGTCCACCTCTGATTGCCTTTGCCTTTGAAAAGGTGCTGGTGAGCTGCTGCCTCAAACTGTTTTGAGAGGACGCAGTGGCGAAGTGGTAATTTAATGGGCTACCAATCCACAACCTTAGGCCAAAGCTCTGGGTACATGGGGTTCAATGGCAGCAGTTCGGAGAAGTTACACTAGGATGACACAAAAACAGAAGTTGCTGGAAAAGCTCAGCAGGTTTGGGAGCATCTGTGAGGAAGGGTCACCTGACCCAAAATGTTAACTGATTTTTTTCTTCACGATTGCTGCCAGACCTGCTGAGCTTTTCCAGAAACTTCTGTTTTTGATTCTGATTTACAGGATCCGCAGTTCTTTCGGTTTTTATTTTACACTGGTATGATCCCTGGTATAGAGGGGTTGTCTTATGAGCAAAGGTGAAACAGGATGGACTGTACTTACAGGAGTTTAGAAGAATGAGAGGTGATATAATTGAAACATAAAGAACTCCTAATGAGCTTTACAGGGTAAATAGTTGAGAGTCTTTAGGACTCATGCCACCGGTAGCAAAGGGAGCAGAGTCCTTGTGTATATTTTAAGGTTGAGATAGATTTTTGATCAGTAGGGGAATCAAGCATTAAAGGGTAAAGCCAGGAAAGTGGACACACAGCGTGTTGGATCAGCCATGGTCATTGAATGGTGGAGCAGGCCTCAGGGGCTTATTGGCCTACTCCTGTTCCTATTTCTTATGGTTGTCTTATCCCACGATGGCAGATGGTGGAATTTCAATAAAAATTCAGTAAAAATCTGGAATAAAGAGCTGGCTTAATGGTGGCCATGTAATCACTGTTGATTGTGGTAAAAACCTACTGTCTTAATCTAGTCTGGGATACATGGGACTCCAGACCTACAGCAATTTGCTTGATTCGCCAGTAGTGGTGGGCAATACATGCTGGATTAGCCAGCAATGCCCACATCGTATGAAGACTTTTTTTAAAAATCCATGTGGTACATCTACAGTGCTATTCTGAAGAGATTCTTTGGATTTAAGTCAGAGATAGTAGGAACTGCAGATGCTGGAGAATCCGAGACAACAAGGTGCAGGGCTGGATGAACACAGCAGGCCAAGCAGCATCATAGGAGCAGAGAGGCTCTTGTTCCTGCATCTAAAATGACAGTTGATCAGACAGGTGGAGCTTTAGAGGATAAATAAGTCAGCATATGGGATATTATACTGACAAAGAAGGGTCACACATGCCACATATATGCCAGAGGTTTTCTTTCTCCTTTCCCTCCCGATATGCCTAAGTGTAGTCCCGGGTTCTGTGTCTTGGGTGGAGGGCCCTGCTCGATAGTTTAACTTGCTGGCCTTGAAACATTGGGCAATGACCCTGGAGACAGTAATGGCTACAGGGCCCAGATATGGTGAGAGAACCCTGTCCAAATGCAGATTGCTCCCGCCCCCTTAGCTACATATTCAACAGGGGTGGGAGGATGGAGGTGGAGGGACTAAGCTCCTCTGGAGTGCCCTGGGAGGTGACTTCTGTATGACCTGGATATGGTTTCTCCTTCGTGGGATGAGGGGCAGGATGGGTGCCTCAAGGTCTCTTGTCGCTGTGTCATCTTGGTTTTGAAGCTAAGGACTAATGGTCAAACAGAAGGAGTGAAGGTCTGTGTACATAACTACTGATTATTCTGCTTGAACTTGTTTTTCATGGCAACTACTAATCTGTCCATGGAGACAGCCAGACACATGCATTCCAGCAAGGAACTGATAACAATAGCCTCCAACCTTCAATCCTGAATACAGAGAGTGTCTGACAAACCTACCTGCTGCTCCTGTGCTTGTTTCTACAGTTGCATGATTATTCATGGCTGACACCATGTCTTACTTTCTGTATGGGAGTGAGCAGGAGCTCCATCTCTGGTAGTCTTCTAAGCGCCTCAGGACCATGCCAGTGTTGTGCTCACCAGAGGGTGTTCCTAACTCTAACCCAGATCTAGTATCAACTGAGGTGAAAGTATAAGAGCTGTAACGGGTACAGGAGACAACTTTGGCAGAGTTTCTTCTGAGGGATCTGTGGCTTCTTCTTCACAGATCCAGGATGTCCGTGAGAATGTATCACTTATGGTCAAAGGCAATGTGGGTGCTGCTGGTACCTGCATAAGACAAGAGAGAGGAAGTGCATTTGTGCAATAGAGATAGAAGCTGGAACATGTCAAGAATACATTCACATTGGTGGTAAGGGAGGAAGAGCACTGAACAGTAACAAGGCAACTTACCTGATTGCTGGGACATGAGGGTGCTAGAATAATCAAATGAGCAGTTTGGCTCTCCTTCCATGAGCTCGAGGACTTTGTCTTTGTACAGGGTGAGTAAGGAATGTCAGCTGCCAGAAATGGTCTGGGCCCTTTTACTCCTGTTGTGGACTGTTTTCTCCTACAGTGAGACAAAGAGGTGGGTGTTGGAAACGGAGCGAGGTGAAAGCGGCTAAACTAACCATTAGTCTTGCTACAGGGGCAGGAAAGTGAATGGAGTGTCTCAAGTGAGTGAATAGAAAGCACAGAGGGCAGGAAGGCTTAGTGATTTGGGAGCATGAGGTGAGTGAGAGCAGTTGAGAAAAGATGGTGCATTGCAATATTGAGAACAGTAAACCATGGGCATGGTGGGAGGAGGATGAATGACAGAGTTAGAGTCAGTATGAGGGAGTAGAGAGAGAGAGGATGGTAGCATTCAACACTGTAGAGCTGAGAAGGTCATTAACTTCCTTGCGACATCATTGCATAGTCTCTTAGATGCGGACACTGCATTGACCTGGTTGACTTTTTTAGACCATTGTTGCAAAGTTGGGTAGAGTACTTGTGGATTAGGAGACAGGAAGTTAGAATCTAGTGTTTGTAAGATGCTAGGAGGAAGCAGTGCATGGTCCCTTTAAAAGATAAAGTGCTTCTTCTATGCTCAGAGATTCATAAAGTATGTCTGTGGGCAGTAGCTTGTGGGTTTGCAGGTGCACAGAGCACCTGAATTGA
>NC_063334.1:124912453-124985081 GCF_021869965.1 Rhincodon typus
TTGGATTTAAGTGTCAGCTTCTTGTGTTGTTGGAGCTGCACTTGTCCAAACAAGTCGAGAGCATTCCTTCACACTCCTGACCTGCACCTTGTAAATGGTGGACAGGCTTTGGTGAGTCAGGAGGTGAGTTTCCTGACTGCCATGGAGACACTATGGGATATAGAGTAAGGTACATTGATTCTGAAGTAAGGAGCATTCATTGCATGTAACATTTCATGAAAATTCCTGGCTCAACACTGCATGTCCATTTTGTAGAAATTTCATAAACGGGAAAAAAATTCAAGATTAAATTAACGACAAAGGACAAGCCGACCCAGGCATAGTGGACCCAATGGCTTACTGTGTTGGGTGGAACCTATAGGTAACAACAAAACAGCAACTTCCATTTAAAAAGAGCTTTAACACTGTAAATTGACTTGTGGCACTTCACAGGAGCCATCAGCAAACAAACTTTGACACTGAGGTACGTATATGTTGGGAAATGTGAACAAAGCTTGATCAAAGTGATGGTTTTAGGGATCATTTTCAAGGGAGAAAGCTGAAAATTTTTGCAGAATTCCAAAGCTTAGGGCGCAAGCAACTGAATATCAGCAGTGATGGTGTATGTTGGAAATCAGGCATGTGAAGAATCTTAGAACCAGAGGGGAGAAGAAATGCTTTGTCAGGCTGAATGAGGCTAGTGAGGCCAAACAGATTAGCCATAGAAGAATTTGAAAGCTGAAATGATGAAAATCAAGGCAAGGATTAGCAACTTTAATATATTAGCAATTTAGTAGCAATTTAATGTATACCCCAGATGAAATTTACACTCTGTCACAAACACTCAATTCATCATGGCTGGCAACTTAAACAAAGCTAACCTCAAGCTGCCAAAGTACCACCAACAAATCTCCTGACCCACCAAAGGAATTGAACATGCTGGACCACTGCTACACCACCTTCAAAGATGCCTACCCCACCATCCCCCGCCCACACTTTGGAAAATAAGATCACTGCACTGTGTTCCTCCTCCAAGCTTACAAGCAGAAGCTGAAACGGGAGGACCCTTCAGAAAAACAAATTCAGTGCTGTTCAGAGGCAGCAGAAGACAATCTCTGGGACTGCTTAGACCATATTCAAGTACTCATTGGAAAACCTGGATGAGTATGCCATCACCGTCACGGACTTCATTAGCAAAGTATGGAGGACTGCGTACTAAAGAAGTCAATCGAGTGTTCCCCAACTGGAAACCTCGGATGAACTGGGAAATCCACTCCCTACTGAAGACTGTATGTGCAGCATTCAGCTGTGACCTCTGCAAAGCCATCAGGGATGCCAAGAGGCAGTACCAGACCAAGTTAGAGGCCCAAACCAACCAAGCAGACCTATGCCGCCTGTGGCAAGGCCTAAACAACATTACGGGATACAAAATGAAGCCGCGCAAGGTAGCGGACAAAGACACACCCCTCCCTGATGCGTTCAGTGCTTTCTTTGCTCGGTTCGAGCAGATTACCAGTGGCGTGGTGTCCCCTGCCCTGGACGCACCTGTGGCCACTGTCACCACTGCAGACTTTAGATTGGTATTCCTGGGAGTCAACCCAAGGAAAGAGACGGGCCCAAACAGTGTCCCCCGACGAGCACTTAGATTGATCCTGTGTGGATCAACTGGCGGAGGTATTCATTGATATCTTTAAACTCTACCTCCTACAAGCCGAAGTCCCCACTTACTTCAAGAAGACCATCATCCCAGTACCTCAAAGCACATGCCTAATGAATACCACCCAGTGGCTTTGACCTCCATAATCGTGAAGTACTTCGAGAGGCTGGTCATGGCCCACATCAACCTTAGTCTCCCAGCCAGCCTTGATTACCTAAAATTTTTTTTTCTTCCACGGATGCTACAGGTCCATAGCGGATGCCATTTCCCTAGCCATGCACTCATCGCTGGAACATCTGAATAACAAGTTGAGCTACGTCAGACTCCTGCTCATCGATTTCAGCTCTGCCTTTGATACCATTAACCCCTCCAGACTGATCTCAAAACTCCAAAACCTTGGTCTTGGCTCTGCCCTCTGCAACTACATCTTCAGTTTTCTGACCCACAGACAGCAATCAGTGAGGATAAGTAACTGCATCTCCTCCATGATGACGCTCAACACTGGAGCCCCCCAAAGATGCGTCCCCAGCCTCCTACTGTCCTCCCTGTACAACCATAACTGTGCTGCCAGATTCCGAACGAATGCAGTCTACAGTTTGCTGATGACACCACTGTGGTAGGATGGATATCTAACCATCATGAGTCAGAATACAGAAACGAGAGAGGGTGTGGTGACGTAGTGCAATGAGAACAACTTCTCTCTCTCAACCTCAGCGAGGCTAAAGAACTGATTATTGATTTCAGAAAGAAAGGAAATGAACACATCCCCGTCTGCATCAATGGAGCTGAGTTTGAGATGGTGGAAAGCGTCAAGTTCCTAGGATAACTGACAACCTGTCCCGGACTTCCCGCGTAGATGCGACGATCAAGAAGGCACAACAACGCCTCTTCTTCCTCCAGGCAGCTCAGGAAATTTGGCCTGTCCGTAAGGTCCCTCACCAACTTCTACAGATGCACCGTTGAAAGCATACTGTCTGGGTGCATTTGTACGACCTGGTATGGCAACTGTTCTGCCCAGGACGGTAAGAAACTATGGAAGGTTGTGAGCACAGCTCAGACCATCATGGAAGCCATCATGGTTATTGAGAGGAAGCAGGATTAGGCTGTTGAAATGGACGATCAGCCATGATCGTGAAGAATGGCGGAGCAGGCTTGAAGAGCTGAATGGCCTCATCCTGCTGCTATCTCTTCTTTGTTTCTGTGTTTTTATTTTTCTTCCATCCATGGACTCCGTTTACACGGCTTGTTGCCGTGGAACGGCTGCCAACTTCATCAAAGAGCCATTGCACCCCACCAATGCTCTCCTGCAACCTCTTCTGTTAGGCAGAAGATACAGAAGCTTGAACGTGTATCAGCAGGTTCAGGAACAGCTTCTTCCCAACTGTTGTTAGACTGATGAATGGACTGTCTAACTTCCAAACAATGCTGATCTTGCTAATGTTGATCTTGGCTAGCACATGCTCTGTGTGACATAATCTGTATGCCTCTAAGTATTTTTTTCGCCCTATGATCAGTATGTCTTTGCTTACTATGATCTGCCTGTACTGCTTGTAAACAAAGCTTTTTGCAGTCCATAGGCACCCATGACAATAAATAAATCAAATCAAATATTATTATTTTATACTGATGCCAAGCAATGAAATCATTTCAGGCTGTCAGATAGCACTGGCACAGGTATGGAACTGAGGACTGTTGTATGCCTCCACTCAGGACTCAACTAAGTTTAAATTGGTGGGGAACTGCCTGTGTGCTAACTTCTTGGCCTGACTTGGACAACATCTGCGTCCCTGTTACTTTTTTCACTGTTTTTGTGCCACTATTCAGGAATTGTCTGCCAAACACTGTTTTACAGCTCAATTGCTGCAGTGGTTCAAGAAGAAAGCTCAGCATCGTCTCAGAGCATTGAGAGATTGGTGATGAATGTGGTCTTGCCAACATTGTCCCTATCCTGAGATGTCATGTTGAGATTGTACAGGACGTTGGTGACACCTCTTCTGGAGTACTATGTCATTTATCGTCACTCCTAGGAACTTGACGCTTTCCACCATCTCCATCTCAGCTCCATTGATGCAGATGGGGATGTGTTCATTTCCTTTCTTTCGAAAGTCAGTAATACGGAAGGGTATTATCTGGCTGGAGAGGGTTCCGAGAGATTTACCAGGTTATTATCTGGAATGGAGGGTTTAAGTTAAAAGGAGGGGTTGGATAAGCTGTGACTTTTTTTCACTGGAGTGTAGGAGGTTGAGGGGGACCTTAGAGGCTTATGAAATCGTGAGGGCTATAGATAAGGTGAATGGCAGGTGTCTTTTCCCTTGGGTGGGGCCTAGCGGGCATATTTTTAAGGTGAGAGGAGAATGATATAAAAAAGACATGGGTAATTTTTTTTTAAAGAGTGGTTTGTGTTTGGAATTAACTTCCAGAGGAAATGGTGGATGCAGGTACAGTCACAATGTTTAAATGACATTAAGATAAGTAGATGAATAAGAAATGTTTGGAGGGACATGGGTCATTTTGGTCAGCCTGGACTTGTTGGACATAAGGGTCTATTTCCTTGCTGTGTGACTCTGACTGTATCACAATGTTCAGCATTAGCTTGATGCTGCTGAAACTGGCAGTTAGCTGCATCATCCATGTTGCAACTTGCATTAACGGTGTGTTGACCTGATAGAAATCACAATATCATATGAAATAGGAGAAAGAGTAGACTATTAGGTCCATCAAGCCAGCTTCACGATTTGGTGGGATTAATGGCTGATCAGTTTGCGACCTTAACTCCACTTTCTTCACTCTCTCCCATAGCCCTCCAGTCCCTTGCAGATCTGTCTAACTTGGCCTTGAATGTATTTTATGATCCAGTGGCTACTTCTTTACGAAGGAGAGAATTCTACAGACTGACGGCCTTTGAGAGAAGAAGTTCCTGTTTTCCCCTCATTAGAGAGAGAGAGAGAGAGACATGACCTGAGGGTTACTACACGTTGGAAAAAGTGAGAGGTTAAGAAGGATGGACTGTTATGGAATTGAACAGATTCTGCATTGCAAACCAGCTGTCCAGGCAATTGAGTTAACAGATCCCCGGTTACTTTGAGGTTTTCTTAATATCCTTTCTCTGTTAATTATTTTTATTAGTTCCACGCACTCTCTTGCCCCCAATTTTCTACCCTGAAGACAGGTACAAAATACAGTAAATACTCTATATCCTTAAATCCCAAATTGCAAATTTGTCAATCCATGTCAAAAAATAAATAACAACAAAATCAACATCCATGGACAAAACTCTCATATCTGTGATTTTTAACCTATTTTTAATGAACTCTGCACTTGCAAATTTCATCACTCGTGGGGGTTCTCAGAAATGGAATCCTCGTGAATATGGAGGAATGACTGTGTATATTTGTTCAATTCTCTGCTATTTCCTTGTTTTCCATTATTAATTCCACAGCTCGCATTTGAAGGGACTAAGGCTCATCACTGCTACTTCTTAATTTTTATGTACTTACAGAAGCTTTTACTGTCTGTTTTTCTATTTCTTGCCAGTTTTCTCTCATACTCCATTTCTGTTTTTTTTTAACCCTCCTTTGCAGGTTTCTAAATGTTTCTAATCTTCTGGCTTGTCAGGTTTGTACATTTGCAGCTTTGTACGTTTTCTCTTTCAATTTGGTAATTTATTTTTTCAATTTGCTATCACTTTAAACCTCCTTAATAAGCTCTAGACAGTGCTTTCTTCTCTTGTATTCCATTAAAAAGTAAATAATCTACTTCTGTTGAGGGCTATGAAATACTTCTGATTTTCAAATAGAATATCAAATAGATCACCAAGCACTTTCTTTATTGTATTAACTCCACAGGTATGTTTATTTCAAGTAACGTATTGAGATTTTATTAAACTTCATGCTATCAGCCATCTGTGAATGTTAGTTAAGCAAATTGTCTGTGACGCCTGCACAAACAAGACACCTGGGAATGGTCTTTTTAAAGTTATAGAGGTCTACAACATACAACAAGGCCCATTAGTCTATTGAGTCTGTGCCAGTTCATCCCCTGGTTCTGACAGGACAAGGATAGAATCACAATAGTTGCTTTACAGGTTAACTAATGTACTAAAGATGATTTGAGAATGATTGGAACAAAAACAACTCTGTGGTCCTTTTCCCAAAAGCAAAACGCTACGTATGATGGAAATCTGACACAAAGTCAGAAAATTCTAGAGAAACGGCTATCAAATTAAAATATTAGCTTTTCATCAGTGTTGTGAGAAGTTAGAAACATAAACAAGTGAAAGGGGGAAGGTGGGGATAAGTAGCCCCTTAACTAATTTGATAATGATACCAAGAGTAGGACAGGACGAGACAGAGTGAGCAAGCATACGAAAACAGGAGCAAATAGGGTCAACGGGGAAATAGCAGAAAAAAGGCAAAATTAATGACTCTTTATTTACGTATGTGCAGTATTTTAAACAAAATAAATAGACTAATGATACAAATATCAATTACCAGGTGTGATTTTATAACAATTACAGAGACATGCTTATAAGGAGATCAACATTGTAAACAAAATAATAAGGGGTATGTGGCTTTTCGAAAGGGCAGGCAAGAGAGGAAGGCAGTGGGTAGCTTTGTTAGTACAAGATAAAGTAAGTGTGATAGCAAGAAATGATCTATGATTGAATGATGTACAATTCATGTGGATAGAGATAAGAAATGACAAGGGGAAGAAGACCTTGGTAGAATTGGTATGAAGGGCTCCTAACAGCTGTTCTGTCGGATACAGAATAAATCATGAGATAATGAGGGCATGTGAAAACGTCAGTACACTAATTGTGGGAGATTTTAATCTTTATGTAGGTTAGGAAACTCAAATTGGTGAAAATAGACATGAGCAAGAATTTAGTGTATTCCGGATGGTTTCTTGGAACAATATGTTGTGGATCCTACCAGGGTTCAACTATTTTAAACCTGGTAATGTGTAAGGAAGTGGATTTAATAAATGATGTCAAAGTGAAAGATCCCTTTGTAAATAGTGAATTTAGCATTCAGTTTGACTGTGAGAATCAACTGTATGGAACAAATGGTGATCAGTCTTGAGTTGGTTACAGTGGACTGGAAAAGGAGTTTAGCGGAAAATATAGTTGAGAAACAGTGGCAGGTTTTTAAGAAAATTGTTTGTAACTAACAACAAACATGCATCTCAGTGAGTAAGAGGAATTGTTGGAAGGGGATAAACCAACCAGGGTTAACCAAGGAAGTTGAGGATAGTATCAGATTTAAAGAAAAACATTCAATATGGCCACGGTTGGTTGTAAACCAGAGGATTGATTACATTTTAAATGCCAAACAAAGCTACCTTTAAGAAAGGGAGAAAACAAACTGAGAACAAATTAACATCTAATATAAAGAGGACAGTAAGAACCTATTTGAATATACAAAAAGGAACAAATAGGCCAAAGTGAACACAGGCTCCTTAGAGAATGAGGCTGGGGAAGTAATAATGAGGAACCAGGAAATGGCAGGGAAGTTGAATAAATATTTTGCGTCAGTCTTCAAAAGTGAAGGACATCATTATTAGCAATCCAAAAATACTAAATAAAGGGGTCCAAGGTGGGAAGGAAATAAATACAATAACTATCAACAGAGGAGAAAGTGCTCAGGAAATTACTGGGCTAAAACTGATGGGATGCATCATATGGTTTTTCAAAGAGGTGGCTACAATGATACTAGGTGCACAAATAGGAACATTCCGAAAATCATCTGTTTGTGCAAATATCCTTTGTTTTTCTATGCATTTGTGGGATACGGGCATCACTGGCTGGCCAGCGATTCTTGTCCAACCCTAGTTGCCCTTGAGAAGGTGGTGGTGAGCTGCCTTCTTGAACCACTGCAGTCCACCTGCTGTGGGTTGACCCACAATGCCATTTGGGAGGGAATTCAAGGAATTTGACCCAGCGACAGTGAAGGATCGGCGATCTATTTTCAAGTCAGGATGGTGAATGGCTTGGAGGGGAATTTGAAGGTGGTGGTGTTCCCATATGTCCTTGTCCTTCTAGATGGAAGTGGTCGTGGGTTTGAAAGGTGCTATCTAAGGATCTTTGGTGAATTTCTGCAGTGCTTTTTGTAGACAGTACACAGTACTGCTACTGAGCATTGGTGGTGGCGGGAGGGGATGCTTGTGGATGTAGTGCCAATCAAGTGGGCTGCTTTGTCCTGGATGGTGTCAAGCTTCTTGAGTGTTGTTGGGGCTGCACTTATCCAGGCAAGTGGGGAGTATTCCGTCACACTCCTGACTTGTGCCTTGTAGATGGTGGACAGGCTTTGGGGAATCAGGAGATGAGTTACTCTCTGCAGTATTCCTAACCTTTGACCTGCTGTTATAGCCATTGTGTTTATGTGGTGAGTCCAGTTGAGTTTCTGGTCAATGATAACCCGCAGGATGTTGATAGTGGGGCATTCAGTGATGGTAACACCAATGAATGTCAAGGGGTGGTAGTTTGTCTCTTATTGGTGATGGTCATAGCCTGGCATTTGTGTGGCGCGAATGTTCCTTGCCACTTGTCAGCCTAAGCCTGGATATTGCCCAGATCTTGTTGCATTTGAACACGAACTGCTTCAGTGTCTGAGGAGTCACAAATGGTGCTGAACATTGTGCAATCATCGGCGAACATCCCCACTTCTGACCTTATGATGGAGGGAAGGTCATTGATGAAGCAGCTAAAGATGGCAGGGCCTAGAATACTATCCTGCGGAACTCCTGCTGAGATGATTGACGTCCAACAACCACCACCAAATATCCTAGAGGGTTGAAAAACTGCTAATGTGACACCCTTATTCAAAAAGAGGAGACAAAATACAGTTAGATGAGTTAGTTTAATCTGTCATTGAGAAAATGCTAGACTGTATTATAAATTATCTATTAGCAGAGCATTTAGAAATGTAATATAATCTAGCAGCGTCCTGATGGCTTCATGAAGGGAAATTATGCATGATAAATTTATTAGCAGTCTGAGGAGATAACAAGCAGGGTAAATAATGGGGAAACCATAAATGTCATTTAAAAGGCTATTTAAGAAAATAAGAGCCCATGGAGTATGAGGTAATATATTCACATTAAAATTGGCTAAATAATGGAATACAGAGTTTTGATAAAGGGCACATTTTGAGTATAGCTGTCTATAACTTGTGGAGTGGTACAGAAATCAGTGCTGGGGCCACAATTATTTACTATATGTATTAATGAATTAGATGATGGAAATGAATGAACTGTTGCTAGGCTTGCAGATGACACAAATATTTGGGAAGGCAAATCATGATACAGGAAGTCGACAGAGGGATAAAGACAGGTTGAGTGGGCAAACCTTGGCAGTTGGAATACAATATAGGAAATTGTGATGTTATGGAATTTGGCAGGAAGAATAGAGGAGCTGAATATTATTTAAATGGAGAAAGACTACAGAAAGCTGCAGCACAGTGGGATTTGGGGTCCATGTGGATGAATCACAAAAAAGCTAGCATCCAAGTTAAGCAGGCAATAGGGAAGGCAAATGGAATGTTGGCCCTTAAGCCAAAGGGAATGGAGTAGAAAAACAGGGAGGTCTTGCTGAAACTATACAAGGCAGTAATTGGACCACACTTGATGTACTGTGATCAGTTTTTGTTCCCTTATCTAAGCAAAGATTAATTGGCAATGGAGAACAGACGGAAGGCTCATTAGGTTGATTGTGTGAACGGAGGGATTTTCTTACGAGGGAGGTTTGAGTCGGTTGGGTTTGTACTCCTTAGCGTTTAGATCTTTGAAAGGAGACCTTATTAAAAGATCCAATCTTAGGGTTGTCAGTGTAGGTGCAGAGAGATTGTTTCCCCTTGTGTGAAAGTCTAGGATAAGATTGCATAATTTCAGAATAAGGGATTATCCATTTTAAATAGGAGAAGATGTTTTTTTAAGGGTAGTCAATCCGAGAAATTCATTACTGCAGAGGGCTGTTGAGGTTGGGTCATTAAGTATTCTCAGGTCTGAGATAGAGAGATATTTTAATCAAGAAGGGAATCAAGGGTTATAGGGTAAAGGCAAGAAAGTGGAATTCAAGATGATCAGATTAGCCATGATCTCATTGACTGGTGGAGCAGGCAGGTCTATTTTGGTTTCTGCATTTTACAATCTGGTTGGCTGGAGGGCAGGTGAGATTAATCAAAGAAAGTTTGGCGGCAAGGTGAAAGGGAATGGTTACTGGACAAATAACTTAAACCTCATACATGTACCATAAAAAGGCATGCATGGACAGGGCCTGTGCAGATACCTGTAGCAACACCTTGTATTTGACTGAAGCCAGTGAGAGTAAACGGGAACTTAGCTGAATTGAGGACAAGTTCGCTGGTTTCAGATGATTTGATTTCCATTTCAGGAAGAAGAGCACAAAGGCTGTGTTGGTGAGGGATGGATTTGTAGAGCGATTGCATATCAGTGGTTGGGATGAGATGGTTAAGGTTAGCAATTCCTTTGTATTTGCTGCAACTGGTGCTACTGTTGGAAAGGTCTGTTGCCATAGAGAGATGGAGAAGAGAGCCTTCCTTGAGCAATGGTAGAAAAATAGGCCCGACCAGTCCCCCTCCACTGATACCCTCATCCGCTTAGCCGAACTCGTCCTCTCACTCAACAACTTCTCTTTCAATTCCTCCCACTTCCTACAGACAAAGGGGGTAGCCATGGGTACCCGCATGGGCCCAAGCTACGCCTGTCTCTTTGTAGGTTACGTGGAACAATCCCTCTTCCGTACCTACACCGGCCCTAAACCCCACCTCTTCCTCCGTTACATTGATGACTGTATCGGCGCCACCTCGTGCTCCCACGAGGAGCTCGAACAGTTCATCCACTTCACTAACACCTTCCACCCCAACCTTAAGTTTACCTGGACCATCTCTAACACCTCTCTCCCCTTCCTGGACCTCTCTGTCTCCATATCGGGCAACCACCTAGAAACCGATATTCATTTCAAGCCCACCGACTCCCACAGCTACCTAGAATACTCCTCCTCCCACCCACCTTCCTGCAAAAATGCTATCCCCTATTCCCAAGTCCTTCGCCTCCGCCGCATCTGCTCCCAGGATGAGGCATTCCACTCCCGTACATCTCAGTTGTCCTCATTTTTCAAGGACCGTAACATCCCCCCCTCGGTGGTTGAGAACGCCCTCAACCGTGTCTCCCACATCTCCCGCACCTCATCCCTCACACCCCGTCCCCACAATAACAACCAAAAAAGAATCCCCCTCGTCCTCACGTACCACCCCACCAACCTCCGGATCCAACGCATCATCCTCCGACACTTCCGCCATCTGCAATCCAACCCCACCACCAAAGACATCTTTCCCTCCCCACCCTTATCTGCTTTCCGGAGGGACAACTGTCTCCGTGACTCCCTTGTCCGCTCCACACTCCCCTCCAGCTCCACCACACCCGGCACTTTTCCCTGCAACCGCAGGAAGTGCTACACCTGTCCCCATACCTCCTCCCTCACCCCCATCCCAGGCCCCAAGAAGACTTTCCACATCAAGCAGATGTTCACCTGCACATCTGCCAATGTGGTATACTGCATCCGCTGTACCCGGTGTGGCTTCCTCTACATCGGGGAAACCAAGCGGAGGCTCGGGAACCGCTTTGCAGAACACCTACGCTCGGTTCGCAATAAACAACTGCACCTCCCAGTCGCGAACCACTTCAACTCCCCCTCCCATTCCTCAGACGACATGTCCATCCTGGGCCTCCTGCAGTGCCACAACGATGCCACCCGAAGGTTGCAGGAACAGCAACTCATATTCCGCTTGGGAACCCTGCAGCCCAATGGTATCAATGTGGATTTCACAAGTTTCAAAATCTCCCCTCCCCCTACCGCATCCCAAAACCAGTCCAGCTCGTCCCTGCCTCCCTAACCTGTTCTTCCTCCCACCTATCCCCTCCTCCCACCTCAAGCCGCACCTCCATCTCCTATGCTCCTGTGATGCTGCTTGGCCTGCTGTGTTCGTCCAGCCCTGCACCTTGTTGTCTCAGAAAAATAACCTGATTGTCCGCTACCTTCCATGATCCTGTGTTGGTTTTGTGCTTGCTGTTTATTCCTTGATGCGTTTCCTGGGATACGAGGATACGCATGGCTACAGTAGGAAAGCAGATTGCAATGCCAAGACAAGTGCCTGGCTTTGTGTTTGGGCAAATAAGTGAACTTTTGCCAGAATGCATTGTATTTAACTGTCTTCAATGCTTCACTAAACTTCTTATGAATAACTGGTAAAAATTAATCGTCACTGTAAAACTAAGTGAGGTGGGAGCACACTTGGCAGTTTGTTCGAGACAAATTCTTCCTTGGGTGCTGTCATTTAATACTTTTCCGGCTCCCTTCCTGCAGGCTTGATTGTGTCTGGCTGTTTAGAGTGTGAGATTCCTCTCTTTCAGTGTTGTTTTGATACCCTTTACTATTTCTGGCTTTATTCTGGTGTTTCCAGCATTGCAAGTACTAAAAAGCAGTGATAAGAATGCTTCTCTGAAAAGAAATGTGTATAGACTCTCGCATAAAGCCATATTAACCAATCATTTTAAATTTTGACAGAAAATGAGCATTGTTACTTTATCAGGCAGTGGGGATTTCCAGCCTGACTATGTTTTCATCAACTATGACATTTCTAAACATTTATACTCAAAGGTTTGATACTTTATTTAATTATCAACTGCTGAAACTGGGTCACAGCCTGAAACAACTACATTTCCTTGCAATGTGGAAAAGATAGTCATGTAGAAAGAACTTTTATTTGTATAAAGCTTCTTCTACCTGCTTCAGATGCCTGAAGTGCATCACACATGATGAAGTCCTTCCTGGAGAATATTCACCCTTCTGATGTTGGGAAATGCAACAGCTAGTTTGCACATTGCTGTTTGCTGGGTCTTACAATGTGTTAAACAATCAGATTTTTCTCAGTGGTTTTATTTTAAAGCTGAATGATGACCAGGAACTGGAAGGGACACTTTTTTTGGATCTTTGATGTCCAACTGAGGGGCAGACACAGTCTTGATTTAATATCTCTTCCCATAACAGTACATTTAAGCATAGCCCTGCCTCAGTCTTGTACTGATGTTTCAACTTGAACTGTGGATTGCAACAAAGATATCATTCGTAGTTTTTTGTAATGTCATGACTCAGTAAAGCAAGCCGCACTATTCCTAGAGTTGTCACAAACGTGAAAATTTGATTAAACCACCAAATTACCCAAATCTGATTAACTGCCTTATTCAGGCTAAAAGAATATGCTTACTAGGTTTTCATTAACAAGAAAATAACTATTTATTGTAATCAAACTAATCAAGTGAAATTAACCAAATTCAAGAAAAAACATGAATTGCAAACTGAGGACTCTATAACTTAAACTCTCCCCCATTTTACAATTCCAATATGTGCATTAACAGTTATACACAGATAAGACAAGGATAAAGGTGAAAAAAATGGGGGTAAATAACGAAGGAGAAATATTTTGAGCACCAGTTGGTCCATGGACGCTGATAAGTTGTTACCATTTGGCTTTCTTCTGATTCTTTGCTCATGACATAAGATTGTGAAGACTCTGATTCTTAGTCTTTCATTCAATGGCTGAGTCACCTTTTCAGTGCCCTTTTAAAGTGTTTTTGTTTCCCTTTTCCCTTTCCCTTTCAGAAAGGGAATTTGTAGAGTGAGCAGTTTACAGGAAGATCGTGAATAGGAACCAGTAGATTCTCTGTTATTACTCCACACAGGAGGGAGAGACAGATGGAGATGCATTCTCTTTGAAGGTTGTATGTTTCTGTTATATTGCCCAGATATAGGGCTGTAACCACTTAGCCAGGAACTAATCAGGTGGCTAATAAATGCACACACCCATACCCTTAGGTGTCTAACATTCTCCTCCATTGGGCAACATTGTAGATACAACACACAATGAGTACTAGCAACAAAAAACACCAAATGCTGGAGATCACAGTGGGTCAGACAGCATCCATGGAGAGAGAGCAAGCTAATGGTTCGAATCTAAATAACTCTTCAACTTATTTTTAAAGCTCCAAGATCCTCTTTCACATTTCCTTGGTTTAAAGCAGTATCTTTTCCCAATTTTAGTCCCCAGACCAAAAAACAAAAGTGGTCTAACAGAAGGATGTGGTAAAATACCTACAATATGAAATAAAAGAAGTTCAGTATTTTAACATACATCTGACTGAAACAAAATGAAGTGAAGCTGTAGAGCCATAAATACAAATTCATGGATATTTTACTATAGTGTAAATGAGGAAATTCCCGTATATTACTTCGCTATACTTCCATGGGTAAGTGTGCTCATAAGCCTCGTAAAGGTGTTTTTAAAATTTGGTAATAGGGTGTGGGCATTGCTCGCTAATTCAGTATTTATTGGCATCCCTAATCCCTTTGGCAAAGATGGATATGAGCTGTCTTCTTGAATTACTGAAGTCCTTGGGTGTAGGCGTACCCGACAGTACAGTATAAAGGGTGTTCCAGGATTTTGACCCACCAACACTGAAGGAACGGTTTTACATTTATGGTGAATAGTTAGATGTAAACTTGCATTTGGTATTATTCCCATTATTTGCTGCCGTTGTCTGTCTTACATGGTGGTGATTGTGGGTTTGGAAGATGCTGTTGAAGCCTTGGTGAGTTACTGCAGTGCCTGACTAGAGGAAGGTTGGATAGGTGCCTACCAACCGACATAAAGTTTCTTAAAGGCAGGAAGTGAGATTTCATAGCCTTCTGACTCGGAGGTGAGAATATGATTGAGAAATGGATACTCAAAATCTGTTCAAAGCTCTGGAATAATTATTATACTATTCCAAACTTGTTTACCTTTCAACCCTTAATCTCTGCTTCTAGGACCAGAGTTTTTAGACACTCCTATTATTATTTTCCTTGCCATTCATTTTTATTTGATGGGAGAAGTGAAGGACCTTGGGACTCTTGTATCTTCAAGCACTACAAAAATCTAATTTCTTACAAATTAAGAAGTAAACTGAACCCTCAAAAGCTTGTGACAGCTGCTTCAGTTTGATATCTTAACAGTGTAATTTTAGTTGCATGGATGGAACAAGCCATTTCTGCTGTTGTGCTCCCTTTCACTTGCCATTGTTGATTTTGTTTAACTGTTTTTTAATAGATTAAGCATAGGAATTAGGAAGGAGTAATGATTGACATTGGTAATGCTCAGTGCTTGTTCACACATGACATTGTTGTCCTGGACCTGACAGTTTTGAAGTATTGTGATTGGAGATTTTTTTTCAGGTTAACTTGTGATTGACAAGAACTGGCAATGATTACTTGAGGAATGGTGAGGGCTGAGCGGTTATGATAGGTACAGATTAGTGAATTAACTCTGAGGACCAGAAGTTCCAGTGCTGTCAAACTTGCGAAAAACAAAACCTTCATTGAATTGTATAGTATAGTTTGTGTTGCAAGATGTTGGTGGAGTATGAAGCTCCAGCCAGACCTCGTCCAGTCTGCCCATTCTTCTTTTTTACTTCTCTTTTTCTTCCTCAGTGCTTTTTTTATTCTTTTCTTTGACTCCTGGCCTCCAGCAGCGGCCTCCCAGCGTGGCGTGGCATCCTTCGGCCTCGTGCAATGGCCCTCCGGCGTGGTGTGGCCACCACACGGCCTCCAGCAGCAGCCTCCCAGCGTGACATGGTGAACTGTTGGCATCGGTGTGGCAACCTTCTGACCTGGCGCAGTGGCTTCCTGGCCTGTCATGGTGACCTTGTGACTTGTCGCAGCAGCCTCCTGGCATGGCGCAGTGACCTTCTGACCTGTCACAGTGGCCTTTTGGTGTGGTGATCTTCTGGCCTCCTGGCGTGGTGTGTTGCCAGTGTGGTCGGGAGCTGGGCCTGGTGTGGACTAGAAGCTAGGACCAGCGTGGTCTGTTGTAGTGAACTTTTATTTCTGTAATGCTAGACATTTTATTTCTGTATTGTCTAAGATCTAAAGCAGCTGTGCCTAGGTACTTTGGTATCTAAGTCAGCGCTGTAATTGGTGACGTATAAACTTTTCACTGTACTCATGAAGTATATGTGACAATAAAGGCTATTGTATTCTATTTTATAGTAACTACAAAGCAGAAATTACGGATGTGAGGATGTGGATAGAGTTATCTTCCATGTGAGCAGCATTCTTAATTCCATGTCCCTGCCTCATTCTAATCTATGCTCTTCCTATGCATTTTGTTTGTTTGTTTGTTTGTTTGTTTATTCTTGGGATGTGAACATTATTGGCAAGGCCCATATTTGTTATCCATCTCTAATTTATCCTGATTGGTGTTGAACTTCTCAGGTAAAACGTGGTGCGCTGCTGCCTTGGCTCACTGCAGTCTGAAGTGTAGGTACACTCCTTGTTTTAGTTGATCTGTTTGTAACAACCTATCTAATCTGTTAATTCTTGATGTGGTCTTTCCTTCAATCAGTTACTCTGGTACACTACACACCCTCAAAAAGACATTTTACCTATCATGCAAATATAACGTGATATTGCAATTTGTGTCCGTGTGATGCTAGGTATGTAGACCGTATGTCCTTTTGTCCCAAATAGCATCTATCTATGGCTGTTCACAACAAGCAAGGCACTGACTGTACCCAACCAGCTTTCGCTTGCAAAACTCAACACAATCCAGCATTACACCTGAGATAGCAGGAACTGCCGATGCTGGAGAATCTGAGATAACAAGGTGTAGAGCTGGATGAACACAGCAGGCCAAGCAGCATCAGAGGAGCAGGAAAGCTGACGTTTCAGGTCTGGACCCTTCTTCAGAAAAATTTTTCTGAAAATTTAGCTCAATCCAAGGTGTAACTGATCTTTTACCCAGAATAAGGGTTTCCATCACACTGGCCATTAGCAACTTAATTTTGTCAACAGGAACCCTAAAAAACTGAGAGAAGTGAACTCATTCCACCCTTCTACGTTTTGGACTCTTGATCCACACGTGTCTTTTTTAATCCAAATATCCCTCCCTTAATATTTCTGAAGAGCTGCTTTTTGTCCTTGGTGTTGTGGGTAAATCACCACAAATTATCTTTAATTTGGCTATTTTTTAAGAAATCTCTCAGATTATCATGAGCTGAAACAATAATTCAAACTTTATTGCATGCAGCAGCCAAATGTTAGACCCCTCAAATAAGCAAGTGCAAGCCTGCGACCTAACTTGGCTATTATCTGAATAATGGTGGAATTTAGCCAGATTCGACCAAAAACGTCCGTCTTTGGAAGTGTCCAGAATTCAATCCTTGCATAGTATTATTATGCAAAGTTCTGCTAAGGTGGAGTTTTGTTATTTGATTCTTATACAGATATTCATCCTTTTGGTCATTGATTTTTTTTGAGTTTTTGCATCCAAAGTACTGCAAGTCTGCAGCTTGCCGCCTAATCAGAAGTAGCTTCTTTGTTCCTTGTTACATTTGGCCTTAACTGACTGAAGCCGTAGCTTTCCTGTAGTTAATGCCTTAACTTCTTCTGCAGGGCTGTCCTTGTCCTTTTGTGGCAATAAAGCATCGAGTTCATCAAGTAGGTATCAAAGCAGCTTTGTCTGTGATCTCGACTCCTTCCTTTCCATGACATGGCTTATTGCTTTCAATGCTTGTATGTGTTTGTGTTTGTGTCTTTGCCTTTAATTGTTGATTCCAGACAGTGTTATTGCTGCTGCTTCCAGTATAACAATTTATCTTTTGATTTTTTTTTCAATCCATGAACAGTTACAGAAATTCTGAGGTCTATAATATCAGTGTGTTAGGATTAACAGGAATATAGTTTAATTTTCATTGTAGCTTAGTTGATAACCAGTTGTGCTCGAAGAAACTTGGTGAAAATTTATTTTGTTCTCGTTAGTGATAATGAAGAGAAACAAATGGACCATTTTGGTGATTAAATAAGACATTTACACTTTTTACACATTTGCACGGCTCATAGAGTACCGGGTATTGATTTTCCAGTACATCCTTCCCATCAGAGTAGTAAAACCACCCACTCATAGGAGCTGCAGTATGTACCATCAGTAACATGCACTGTTACCAAGGCTGCTTAGCGTCTGCCAAATCTGTGACCTCTACCATCCAGAAGAAGAGCACCAAGTGAACAGATGCATGGGAGCATCGCCATTTGTAAGTTCCGTCCAAGCCACACCCCATCTGAAAGAAACCATACTTCAGGTACGACAGGCAATGGCAAAAATGTAAGAAGTGTATTGATTAGCCTATTTTATTTTCCTGCTATCTTCCTCCTGCGAGTAGGTGGATGATCTATACCGAGAACTCTTCAAATTGTCCATTGCCAATCAGTTGTTACTAAGTCAATTATTGCAGCCTATGTTTTGTGTGTTTTCTTCCTAGTATTTTGCAGATCTGCAAAATGTAATGGACCAAGTGGGAGCAATACCTGCCATTACCACTGCAATGTGCATTCATTTTACTTTTTGATCTGTACTTTGAAGCTCATTTTGTGAGTACATTAATTATTGTATTGGTGTTGACATGCATAACAAGGAAGATGTCTACTCATAAAGCAACAAGCAGCCATTATTATGTGCAGTGATTGGGAATACTGCCCATTCCATTTAAGTTACTGATTTTTCTAATCAATCTTGAGATCTGCTACGATACAAAAGTGGAGCAGGTGGGACTCGAACATGGGGTTCCTGGTCCAGAGATAGGGACACTGCCACTTTTCCATGAGTCCCATCAGATATTTGTTCACAGGCGTTACGATACATTTTTGGAGCAAGTGGGACTTGAACCCAGGTCTTTTGGCTCAAAAGTAAGAATGCAATCACTGTGCCACAACAGCCCAACCCTTGAAGTATATACAGTCCTGATTTGGAAATAATTCTGCTTCTTCATCGTTACTGACTTGAAATTATGGAACTTTCTACCTGGCAACAGTGTGGGAATGCTCCCATAACAGGGACTTCTGAGGTTGAAACGTGTGGCTCTGTGACAATATTATGACCTTAAGAGGTACATTTTGTTCTTTTTTTAATGACAAAAGGTTGAGACAGAGGTATTAACCAGTCTGTTTGAAGCCAATAGAGTAAATAGCTTCTTTTGAAGTCGGAGCAATAGAAGCAGTCTGAATAGGTAGGACCAAGATTTTTAGTTTTCGCTTTCTCCAGTAGCTGGGGTCTTGAAGCTGGATGTTGAAGCTCTTATTCCTCTGTGTTACAGCTAAAAGCTGGAGTTCTTTTCCTGCTGCCAGAATTGCTTGTGAGATAATCTGTTAAACTGAAATTGCCTTTTGCAAAGGCCGAGTTCATGGGATGTTACTATATTAGAACAGTTAATTAGTAGCAATGAACATATCTATTATTTTGTTGAGCATTTTGGTGGAGTTAAAGTTAAGCCAATTCTTTTATTTTAATTTGACCATACTTTAACTCTAGGGTAAAAGTAATGTGTGTTTTGCTTAACGTCGAGTAGTGGAGGAAGGGTGTTTTCCAGGCTGCAGGTCCGTGACTAACGGTGTTCCGCAGGGATCCGTACTGGGACCTCTGCTGTTTGTGATATATATAAATGACTTAGATGAAAATGTAGATGGGTAAGTTAGTAAGTTTGCAGACGATACAAAGATCGGCGGAGTTGTGGATTGTGTAGAAGATTGTCAAAGGATACAGTGTGATTTCGATCAGTTGCAGATATGGGCGAAGAAATGGCAGATGTAGTTTAATCTGGTGCAGCACTTTGGCAGATCAAATGTTAAGGAAAAGTATACAATTAGTGGCAGGACTCTGAACAGCATTGATGTACAGAAGGATCTTGGGGTTCAAGTCTATAGCCCTCTGAAAGTAGCCACACAAATAGATAGGGTGGTAAAGAAGTCATATGGCATGCTTGCCTTTATTGGTCGGGGAATACAGGAAGGATGTGGGGGCTTTGGAGAGGGTGCAGAAGAGGGTTACCAAGACACTGCCTGGATTAAAGGGTACATGAGCTATAAGGAGAGGTTAGAAAAACTTGTGTTGTTTTCTCTGGAGTGACAGAGGCTGAGGGGAGACTTGGTTGAAGTCTATAAAATTATGAGATGCATAGATAGCGTTGACGTCCAGAGTCTTTCCTCAGAGGTGAAATGTCTAAACCTAGGGGGCATGCATTTAAGATGAGAGGGGGAGAGTTCAAAGAAGACGTGAGGGGCGAATTTTTTATTTGGGAGTATGGGACGAGTTGTCAGGGTTGGTGGTGGAGGCAGATACCATAAGGACATTTAAGGATCTTTTAGATAAGCACATGAATAGGCAATGAATGGATGGATATGGACCAATCGCAGGCAGAAGGGATTTGTTCATTTGGCATCACGTTCAGGCGAACATCGTGGGCCGAAGGGTCCGTTCCTGTGTTCTGTGAGTAGTTTGACCAATTGAATTGCATCTGGAATCCAATGCCTTACACTTAGCCTAGACCCTAACTTTTACTTATTTTAAAGTTATCTTCTTAAATGCATTTTGAGGGGGTTTGGTCTGCTCCATAGCGCATCTCAAGGGCAGTTTGGTTGGGTGATAAATGTTGCCCTTTCTTGTCCCGAAATGTCTCAAAGCAATTTATTTTGCTGCATAGCTGGCAATTTCAGACAATTGTTTATCTGGCTGAATTAACTGTGGGACTTCTCACTCTGTGCGACTTCTCACTCTGTGCAAGAATATATGATAGTGATTCATAGCATTGTTCCTTTGGTTTTGCACGTAATTCTTTCTTTGATGTCCTCACAGATTTGAATTGGTTCATGATTGGTTCATCATCTTCTATGTTTTATCATCTTCTATGTTTTAATAGCTTTGTTCGAGGATTGTTATAAATATGGTTAGGTTGGAGTCATGCTGGGTTATGTAGTGGTGTTTATTTTAAAACAATCATGACTTTAAATTGGCAAAATTTGATTTTGATCCATGAGTCTAGTTGCTACTAATATCGTGTGGTTTCAGCTTAATTATGTTTACCTGTTTATCTTAATATTCCTTTCCTGCTTTTCTACTGATTTTGGTGGCTATTTACTTTCCACTGGCGTAACACGTCTAATGTCAGAGAGAATGTGGATGAGAGTTCTTGCGCACTTGAACCTAACGGGGACCGGGGAAGGTGTTCATATGAGCCTGGATGAAGTTTTATCATAAAGCTTAACTTACCTTGCGGCTGAACCTCCTGTTTATTCCGAGGGGTATATTGATCGATGCATCTTTAAAGCAATGGCATGCGCAATTATGAGAACACTCTGCTGATCTTTACTAGTGTAAAGGCACTTTGTTAGTGTGAGTGGCCATTTGGGGTCCTGTCTCCAGCAAGAAGCTTTGAATGAATCCTGCAAGCAAGCTTTAGGTAACTTGAGGTGCACTTGTGACTTAGAGCTGTGTTTGTTGTTAAGCAGAGTGTTAAGCCACAGGAGTGAAATTGAATATCTGTCAGATGAATGTTGATTTGGGCTCCTGCCATATGTCCATTCCACCCCATGTTGAAATATATTGTTGAATCTTATCGACTGTTTTGGTTTAGTGCTATTCGTGAAAATGCTGACAGTTACTTGTGTCATTAATCTGTTAAAATGACAATGCAGACAGATTACAGGCTTGATTGTAATCCTGTAGGATATAGCAGTTTATGAAGGGGGAGGTAATGAAATAACCTATTTTACAAATTGGGGTTTATCACTTTTGTATAGTTGCAAATAGCGTCCAAGACGCTAAGTACCTGACCTGAAAGGTAGGTGATTAGGATATGATGATACGAGTATTGATTTCAATGTACAAAAGCATAGATACATTCCAGTTTATGGTTTTAAACTAAAGTGTTGTGAGTGGATGGGTTCAGTTGCATAGAACATTATGGAAAGAGTTAAAGGCTCAGCAGAGGTTATCAAAGCTTTCAGAACAAGTAATAGGACAAAAATTATGGGAAGGCTGAGGAATCTAACTTCAGGCACAGCAGACAAGGGGACGACTATGAGATGGGTGGCAGTCAACACAGGACTAAGGATGTTGTACTTAAATCCACACAATGTATGAAACAAGGTAAATGAGCTTGTAGTTCAGACTGAAATTGGCAGGTACAATGTTGTGGGTATCACAGAGACATGGCTGCAAGGGGATCAGGCAGGGAACTAAAATCCAAGGATAGACTATTAAAGGAACTGGCAGATTGATTTGGGGGGGGGGGGGGGGTTTGTCTTGTTAGTAAGAACTGAAATGAAATTGATAGCAACATCGTGTTGAAAGGCATAGAATCTAGTAAATCTACTTTTTGCTAGTAAATTCTGATTCTGGGTGCACTCCCAGTGAATCAACACTCTTGTCAATAGTTGGAAATGAATAATGTTTGGTCAGAAATCACATGACACCAGGTTATAGTCCAACAGGTTTATTTGAAAACACAAGCTTTCGGAGCCTCACTCCTTTTTCAGGTGTTAGTGAGAGAGGTAGTGTCAGACACAGCATTTATAAGTAAAAGATCAAAGGGTCGCATCACTGAGGATGTACTAAACAAACATAAGATACTGTTAAACCTTTAATCAGTTAGAAGGTTTTAATTAATTAATATATATATGTAAATCCCCAAATTCCTTTGAAGTCACTGCCCTGAGAGAACTAAAAGTTTTATCATTGTAAGGAAGAGGTGACGTTTTAGTTCAGACAGTGCATGTCAGGTGTGAGGCCTTGTTTAGAATCTGTTTCTGTTTTGGTTTGGAGTCAATGTTGAGTTTTGTAAATTCCTACTTTAGGAATAAAACCAATCTGCCATGTGATTTCTGACCTTGTCCACCACTCCAATCCAACACTGGTGCCTCCATTTTATGAATAATAATTGGAGAATGTGATCCAGTCAGTATTTTTCCGTGACTGTATAATGGTCACCCCTTCCCTCTCTCTCCATACTCTGAAACTGCAGAGGAAACACATCATTTCCTGCAGAAATTATTATCCTGGACACTAGGAGCAGCCTGGAGTTCCCAAATGGTGCATGATGGACACTGGAATATGACAGGGAACTGCAGACACTGAAGATCTGAAACCAAAGAGAGAAATTACTGACAGAAATTACTAAAGAGAAACACTGGCAGCATCTGTGGAAAGAAACGGTTAACTTTCTAGCCCAGCTAAGAAAGGGGCTGAGATCTGAAAGCATGCGTTTTCAAATCAACCTGTTGGACTATAACCTGGTGTCGTGTGATTTTTGACCTTGTCCACCCCAGTCCAGCACCACCACCTCCACATTAGGGCTGCTTAAGAACGGAACTGGAGTAGCAGTACACAGCTGCAAATATCTTCATGATGAGCAGTATGTTTATTGTAACACATAAAAACATCATCGAGTAGGGAATCAATTTAAATATAGATGTGGCTGTTTAAAAATCTGTCTTCATTTAAGCCCACGATTATAACTGAGTGGATTTAAAATGTAATCCCTTGCTCCTCAATGCCCCCGGACATGCCGTTCCTTTAATTTTCCCGAAACTTCGAAGAACGAAATTGAGAGTCGGTTTATTAAAAATCAACGAGCACGTGTTTTATTGTAAATTTTCTGGTTTGGTTCAACGGAATGGGATAAATGGTGAAGCTTCTTGATTCCAATTCCCATCTGCTTGTGTTTACCAAGGCGGGGCGCCAGTGGGGGAGGGCAGTTTAAAGATCCAGCCGATGACTTCGCTGTGTTCCGTTTGAACAGAACTTCTCACAACGGGGGATCACGGATTCGTTTTCACATCGGCATGACCGAGCGAAGCATTTGGTTTTAAAACCCTGGAAGTTTGCACTGCGAAGAACAAATGCGTGGGATCAGAGCGGGCGAAGGTTTGTACTTCTGAGAAATCTAACTTTGGTTATGCGCCTGTACCCTGCAAAGGAAGGGGACTGGCTTCTCGAGGGGTTTTGCCGTCTCTATCCTGCACTCCGGGCCGCCCCACCAACCACAAGTTTCGCACTTACCGGCTAGTCCGTCAGTTCACTCCCCACCGTCCTTGCTCTCTCTTTTCCTCCCAATTCGCACAGGATTTGTTCTCCAAACATAACGTCCTGACACATGGGCTGTTGAGGCATTGTATTCGCTCCTTAAATTCCGTGACAGAAATCAGACTTTTACATAGGTTGCCTGGGAGTTGTTTTTCCGCGGTTCTTCGCCGTGGCACCGAATGTGCTTTGGCACTGTGGTCACAGCTGCAACGTTCACATTATAGTTAAGCAAAATAAACACATTTGTTACAAATGTAGTTGTTGTAATAACATTTCCTATTCCTAATGTGACTGGGCGTCTGCTTTATAGTGCAGTTTAGTGACGACGTTTATTTTAGTGGGTCAAATTAAACAGGTGATCGTTATGTCAAGAACTGTTTGCAATGTCTAGAAACTTTTCTAACCTTGGAAAGCCAGGCATTCGTACATAATTAGTTCAGTTTCGCTCTCGATATGTCTTCTTTTGCGGGGGTTGGGGGTGGGGAGATTTCTGGAGAAATCGGGCCTGGCAGTATTTGTGAAGAGAAAGCAGAGTTAACCTTTGAAATGCAGTTACCTTCAGAAATGCATAACTGCAGTAGTTGGAGAGCGGTGGGAATGGTTATCAGTGGAAACCGGAGTTTTGTGCAAAGGAGCGAAGAAAAAATGCACGGACATTTAGTCAAGAGGCAACAGTAAAGACGTTGATTGGTCCGACCGGGAAAAGAACCAGCGGCAGTAGGTGAAAATTGAATGCAATAGGTGATTAGGAATGTACTGTCTAATAGGATGATTGAAACAGATTCAAAAGGAAACTGGATAAATTCTTTAAAAGAGAAAACGTTTTCGGGGTCTGAGAAAGAGGAGGGCGGGCTGGGACTAACCTGAATCGCCCTAGCATGGATCAGATGGACCGAATGTCCTTATATCCTTTACTACTATAATTAAATTGAGGGGATAACGTTAGGTGATACCAACTTTAAAGAGATGCAAATTATGTTAAATAAAAAACTGACATATAAAATAGACGTAAGTAAAACTAAAGTGATGGACACAAAAACATCTGTAATGGTTTAGCAATGGAGTTATATTTTCTGTGCTTTTTAATTCAAACTGTTCAGAGTTATGACAGATTACTGGAGAGGTCGGACTTGAACCCTAGGTATTCTGGCAAAGAGTTAGGGCCACTACCACTGTACCACAAGACCTTAGCAACTGAATCTGTTCACTACTGAAATCTGAGATTGAACCAGAGACTTTTAGATCTTCAGTCTAACATTCTCCCAATCGAGCTGTTGTGCAAAGTGGAGTTATTCAAGGATAAAGATAGGATGAATGAGATCCATTGCCTGCAATTTATATGCCACGTGGGATCTCTCGGATGCTTAATGTCCTGGATAACCATGCATGCATGTGTATCCAGTTTTTTCTTTGTTTTTCATTTTATATTTAGCAGTGCTTTTATACAAACTAAATGGCTGTTTTTCTCTACCACCAAATCACCCTAAATCCTCGTTGTTTTCAATTAATCAATTTACATGCAAAGCTGGTGAAGGGCTGCATCCAGTTTAGTGCTGTCAAATCTGTCAGCCATGTGGCTAATTAGGAACCTGCCGATCGCTCATTGCATTTGAGTAATAGTCAAAAATGAGCCGTGGAAATTGTGGTTGGCTATGTGGTCTCGCCGTGCATGTTCACATTACATATGCCATATGGAGCGTAACCTTTCTGTGCATGTGTTAAATCAGTGGAATGAAAATTTTTGTGTAATGCATTTTTCAAAAACAAATTTCTTTCATCCAGTTTGTGTGGTAGTATGTATTTAAATGTATACTTCAATCATGAGGAGAGATTGAAGAAGTTGGAACTGTTCTTGGATTGAGTAAGGCTAAGAAGAAATTTGATAGAGGCTTTCAAAATCATGAGTGGGCTGGGTAGAGTAGATATGGAGAAACGGTTGCCATTTGTTAAATAAAGAAGAATGAGAAGGCATGGATTTTAAGTGATGTGCAATGAAAGCAAAGGCGATGTGAGGAAAAACTTTTTCACCGGTGAGTAGTTATGGTATGGAATGCAGTGCCTGGAAATGTGTGGAAGCAGATTCAATTAAGGCATTCTAGAGGGAATTAGATGGTTATTTGAATAGCAATAGAACTGGTGCAAGCATGGTTGGCTAAATAGCCATCTTCTGTATTGTAACAATTGTGTAATACACTGATATTTGCATGTATGAAGGGTCGGTAAAGTATTTGACCAAAATTAATGCATGTGGCTGAAACAGTGCACTCGTAGCCACAAGATCACTGATTTCTATTGGCCAGCACTACTGTCGTTGCTCAAGTTAAACCTTAATGTTTCTGAGCTCCCCGGGCACTGCTGAGCTGTGACTGAGAATTTCTCGGTGTGTAGATTTGGGCAGAGACAGGACGATAATAAATTCTTCGTTGTCCACCAGGATATGAAGAGGCAGGAGTTGTAGGATTCGCCTAGTGTAAGACTTTCAAACCAACTTTTGGCACTGAGTACCAGTAAGGGTGATGTCAACTTTGGCATAGATTTCAGGCATCATGGGGAAAGTAACTGCACTGGGAAACAGTGAAACACAAGGCACTGAAAGGGTCTTGACAGTCAGTGCTGCGCAACTGCCAATGTGAGTCCTATATTTTATGTTTCATTTCTGGTGCTTTGGCAAAGGACATCCAGAAGGCTTGGTGTTTGATAAGGTACCTCACAAAAGATAAAGTAATAAAGTCAGAGCCCATGGAGTTGGAGGTTGTAGATTGGCATGGACAGAGAATTGGCTGTTGGACAGGAAACAGTGGCTAGAGATAGGGTGTTCTATTTTGGCTTGGCCAACTGTGACCAGTGGGCTTCCACAGAAACAGTGCTGGGATCTGAACTGTTTACAATTTCTCCTAATGACTTGGAGGAAGGAGGCAAAAGTACTGTAGCCAAATTTGCAGACAAATAAATAGGTGGAAGGCAAGTTGCAAGAGATGCAAGCAGCTTCGAGATATTGGGTTAAGCGAATGGGCAAAATGTTGGCGAATGGAGTATAATGTGAAAAATATGAAGTTGTTTATTTGAAAAGGAGAACAAAACCAAAATATTTAGAGAAAAGCTGCAAAAAGTTGCAACACAAGGGCTTGGGGGGGGGACTTTTGCATGGAACAGAAAACTAGCACATGGGTGCAGCAGGTAATCAGGAAGGCTGATGGAATGTTGATCCTTATTTCAATTGGGTTGGAGTATAAGAGTAGAGAAGTCTTACTGCAACTGTTCAGGAAGCTGGTGAGACCAATCTGGATGACTGAGTAATTTTCGTCTCCTTATTTAAGGAAATATCATTTCATTTGTGGTAGTTCAGAGAAGGTTACTAGGATGATCCCTGGTATGGAGGGATTGCCTTGGGCTAAACAGGTTGGGATTGTATTCACTGGAGTTTAGAAGAGTGAGAGGTCTTTGAAAAAATCTAGGATTCTTAAGGGGCTTGACAAGGTAAATGCTGAAAGGATGTTTCCCCTCGTGGGAGAGTCTAGGACCAGAGGCATAGTCTCAGAATAAAGGGGCACCAATTAGGAATGAGATAAGGAAGAATTACTTCTCCGAGGGTTGGGTCTTGTCACAGAGCTGTGATTTAGAGTCCTAATGCGTAATTAAGGTTGAAATAAATCCTTGATCAGGAGTGGAATCAAGGGTTATGGGGAAAATGCATGAAAGTAAATGTGAATAATGTCGGATCAGCCATGATTCTATTGAATGGCGGAGTGAGCTCAAAGAGCCGACTGGCTCACTCCTGTTCCTCTTACTTACAGTCTTGTGGTTTGAAATGGAGCAGGAGAACAACCAGAAATCAAGGTCCATGTGGCACCCAGTAACCTTGATTTAGGGTAAAGTCACCATAGTCCTATAGGACCATAGGTTGCTCTCTCATTAGAGATGACTGGTGGTTTAACCTGAGGGCCACCAAGCCTCAGGAAGGAGGGTTCTTCATGATAACCTCAGCTGGTTTGGGAATGGGAACCTCAGCCAGTATGGGAATGGAACCCACACTGTTTGTGTCACTCTGCATTGCAAGCTAGCTGACTAGCTAACTGAGCTAACTGACATCTGAGTGCTTAGGAGGATCAGCTGTTGTGGGAAAGACTTTCATGAATTTGAGGAAATTTAAAAATCGCAACTCAAAGATAGTGACTTCCGATTATTCCCAATGCCACGTGTGTCAGTATAATAATGATTAGGATAAAACATATGGCAGGAGAAAAGATGGGAGGTAAGAAGTCTGATTTCTTGTGCTTTGGGATCAGGAGAGACTGTTCAAGGTTTCATCTCAACAGAGCTGGGATCAGTATCAATGCATAAAGTTAAACTTACAAGATCCTGTGGGGACTTGATGTTATGTATTCTGAGTGAAGAGACTAGAACTGAGGGGGAGCAATTTAAGACTTAAGAGGTTTAGAATGATGTGCAAATGAAGCAAGGGTGATGGGAGTAAAAAGCTTTTTCACACCGAGTTGATAGTGTATGGAATGCATTGCCTGGAAATGTGATGGAAACAGGTTTAATTGAGAAATTCAGGGGCATTGGATGATTATTTGAATGGAAATGGTGTGCAGGGGTATTGGGAGAAGCAGGCAATTGGCACTAGGGAATAGATCTGGTGCGGGATGATGGGCTGAATGTCTGTCTACCTCTTGCGCCATAAAAATTGTTTCTGTGCATTCTTCTTTATGATGGAAGAGGAGGCAGTAAATTCGTTAGGCTTGCTAACATGGAATTTGCTTCCCGAGAAAGCAGTGGAGGCTGAGTCATTGAATTTATTCCAGGCACATTTGGGCAGATTTTTGATTGACAAAGGAATCAAAGGTAAGGAAGAGCAAACAGGCAAGCACAGTTGAGATCACGACCTGATCCACATGACCTTGTTGAGTGGAAGAGTAGGCTTAAAGGGTTGAAAAGTGTACTCGTGCTATTATGTCCCTTCTTACTGTTGCTGTGGTGAAGAGTTGAAATTAGTTTGGGAGGAAGTTGGCACCAGATGAGACCAGAATGAGGTGAACAGTTGTGGGAGGGATGAATAACACTGAAAAGTAGTTGAGAAATTGGAACCAGTCAGTGGTAAAAACGAGGCAGACTAAGATTGAGTGCTCCTGTAAATCATAAATCAGACTGGTGAGGCACAGGCACAAGTAGGCATGTGACTACAACATATGGCAAGAATTGTGACTGACTTGAGCAAGGCAGCATTAGAAATCTGATATTGAAAACTTCAAGGTATTCAGGGAAGATCAGCAAGATGAATAGGAGATGGATAGGTAGTATTGATCAAATAAGTTATTATAGCATTCAAAAAAACTTGGTGTTGCAGAGTGGTTAAAGACAAAATGTAGTTGCTTAGAATTCAAGAGTAGTGGGGAGTTGTTACGTTACTGGATAGCTCATACATGAATGAGTAGAAAGCCCACTTCATTGACACCCATGCACCACACCATCACCATTCATCTTGTTTCTGTTTTAACACCAAATAAACACTTGTTTAGTTCACACTACTGATGCCCCTATAATCAAATAGGCCACTTTGACATGCTGTCATGGGACACGCTTGACTCACATTCCAGTAGTGACAGCCCAGAGGATTACTGCTACATCTGCAGCTGTAGTCTATCATGAGTCAACAGCAATGTTCCCTTTAACTGCATGCGGACACTGAGTAACCCGCATGGTACTGGGCAGATTGCTTTCAAACAATAAATTGAAATAAATTTGGAAGTGACATTGCTCAACAACTTCAAGTAAATTTGCCAGTGAAAGCTTATTTTCAGGATCATCTGACCCCCTAGATTGTGTGTGTCAATTTACAATTCTGTCTGGAGTCATAATTAATTGCACATATATTGCATGAAAGCAAGAGTTTTTTGTTGAGATAATACAGTGAGAGGATTAATTCAATGTGGTGTGATAGATAAGGTGACATTTCCCATGGTTACGGAAATGTAGCTAGTCACTCTGCTTCAAATTTTTTGTTGCACAGTAAAAACTCTTTCTGAGGCAGTAAAAGCAGAAAAGCATTCTCATTAAATGGGAAGTAATGTCATTTGCAGTGAGTGGAGTTTATGGAAGTTAGTTTCCTGTACTTGAGGAAATTGGATGTGACTTGTCTGGAGGTTCTGCAAAGGCGTCTGATGATTGTCAGATTATTTCTTTTGGCTATCATTCGAAAATGATAGTGGCATGAATCTCTCTGTATATTTAAGGGAGTCTTGTTAAGACAATAATTGCTAGTACCAGAGGATTATGATGCACTATATTCAAATAATTATGTTCCAGTGAGTCACCTGACAGTCCTGTACAGAGTAAGATGTTCCAGATCCAATTCTTGAGTTTGCAGGACATGGAATTACTCCAGAGGGGAGTATTAACGTCTGTGAACAGGTTGACTAGAAAATATTCATGACGTTCCCTGGTGGGAGAGTTTTTAATCACTTGGTTGTTCCCTGTGGCCCGTTTG
The DNA here is from genome assembly GCF_021869965.1 of Rhincodon typus. Taxonomy (NCBI): domain Eukaryota; kingdom Metazoa; phylum Chordata; class Chondrichthyes; order Orectolobiformes; family Rhincodontidae; genus Rhincodon; species Rhincodon typus. The sequence continues at coordinate 124,942,539 of NC_063334.1, forward strand.
GATGGCTATACTTTGCCCCTTAACATTGTTCTTTGGTTTCTTTTGGAATGATGTATTTATGCACATGACAACCATCAGTTGTTTCTGTAATGCTGTTCAAAATTGCTGTTTACTAGTGGGAGGTAACCCTTGTTATTGTGTCCTGCTATTCAAATATATGTCCTTATTGCCACAAGATCAACCATTTTGTGAAAGTTGTACACTTTAAATGCGTGACAAAAGTGTTGTAGCATACTGAATCCCCCCATGCTTGGTAAACCATGGACTGAGATGAGAAATTTCTTCACTTTGAGTGGTGAGTCTGTGAAACACCACCACAAAACCAAAATATTGTGTTTTCAAGGAGGAGGCAGGTATAGCTTTTGTGGCTAAGGGGATCAAGGGATATAAGGGGAGGGTGGGATTAGGATATTGAGCTTAATGGTGAGCCACGATCATATTGAATGGCAGAGCAGGCTGCAGGGATCGAAGGAGCAGGTGTAACCCATATCTTCGATGTTCTATTATCTTTCAAATAAGAAAATAGGAATATTTCCTGATATGTTTCCCCTGGTGTGGTTTATCGTGAATTTAAAAACAGTGCAGTAATCTGTGAATGTGTTTTTTTTTTTGAAATCTTAAAGATTTAGTTCAAAATTCCGAGAGGAGTGGGTAGTTTGTTTTATTTGTACATGATTGCTGGCAAGACCAGCAGTTGTTTGCCATTCTTAATTGCTCTCGAGAAGCTTAGTGCTGTGCCACCTTCCTGACCAGATGAAGTCCATGAGGTATATTGCTGTTGCCGAAGGGGTGTCCGGGATTTTACTTTAGTTGCAGTGTGATGTAAAGTATGTGATTTTTACCAATTATTTTGGAGCTTGGATTTTGAACTTGTGACATGTGGGTTTTGGTCTGTATATATGAAGGGGTTTAATACTTAACTAGGCAGTCTGGAGCAATGATTTTAAGTCACTGTGTCTCAACAGGTGATGAGGGTCCTACTGGAGTGATAATGTGAATTTGGTTTTCTAACCCTAACCCTATCGCAGGTTTTATTGTGAGTATTTTATGGTTGGACAGAGCAAACATGACGCAAAATATGGAAGAATGGTAAACTGTGAGGGGGTTAATATGGGATTTTCAGAAGGATGTGGACAAATTTGTAGAGTTGGCATATGGGTTCCATGCAGACAAGTGCGAGATGATGCATTTTAGGAGGAAGAACATAGAAAAACGATATAAAATAAGGGGTACAATTTTAAAGGAGTGTATAAGAACCAAGGGAATTAGGTGCATTTGGTCACGGATCATTGAAAATGACAGGACAGGTAGAGAGAACAGTAAGCAAAATATACAGTACCTACATTTTTATTTGTGTGGGCATAGTGTACAAGAGCAAGAATGATGTTGAACTTGTTTAAGACACTTGTTAGACCTCAGCTGGAGTTATGTATAGTTCCAGGTGCGACATAATGGGAAAGATGTAAATGCGTTGGAATGAGTGCAGAAATGGTTTACAAAAATGGTTCCAGGGATGAGAAGTTTCACTTGCACGGACTGACTGAAGAAGTTGGGACTATTTTCCTGGTAAGGAAGAAAGCTTAAGAGGAGATCTGAAACAAGTTTTCAAAATCAAGTGTGGGCTGGATAGAGTTGATAAAGAGAAATTGTTCCCACTTGCAAATGGAACAAGAAGAAGATGGCATAAATTTTAAAGTGATCTGCGAAAGAAGCAAGGGTAAAATGCAGAAAAACCTTTTTCACTTGGCAAAAATGAGATTATGGAATGCGCTGCCTGGAAGTGTGGTGGAGGCAGGTTCAGCTGAGCATTCGAAAGGTCTTTGGATGATTATTTGGATAAAATTAATATACAAGGAGTGGGGGGGTGTGGGGAAGCAGGAGATAAGTACTTGGTAATGCTCCTTTTAATGAGTGGTGCAGGCACGATGAGCCAGTTGTCTGTGTTCTGCACCTTAACGTGATTTGTGACACATTGAAATGCATTAGCTTGCTTTTGATGCATCAAGAATTGATTTTTGCTTTGGAAGAAAACATACATTATAAGCTTCTGAGTCGAGTTTGTAGGCTGTGGTCAGATTCAAGAGCGGTTTCTCCTGGAAAAAGGTATTAGTTTAGAACAGTTCAGAAATAGATTACCTCAATATAAGGATTTCAGTTTGAAAATTCCAAACCAGAAGTGTTTAGTTAGAAACCTGTAAGGTTATGTGAAGCTAAGAAAGTTTGAAAGTGTAAATTATCAAGGTAAAGGTTATCAAGCTGTCAAAACTGGGAATGAAAAAAAACAGTTGAGTCAGAATGCAGAAGGGAGCACTCTCTCTCTGGTAATTGAGTACTGGGAGGTGATATTGGAAGTAGTTGGGGAATTGGCTAATTAATAGAAGTAGGGATAAAGGATGCATTTTTAGGATGGCAGCCTGTTAACTAGTGGAGAGCCATAAGCATCAGCGCTGGGGCCACATTATTATGGATGAGGAAAGTGAATATACAATAGCCAGGATTGCAGGTGACACAGATAGTTGGGGAACGCATGTGGTGACGATGACACAGTCTGCAGAGGGATATAAACAGTTCACGCAAGTGGGCAAAAACTTGGTGGATGGAATGTAATGTGGGGAATTATAAGGTTATGCACTTTGGCAAGAAGAATAGAGGAGATAGTGGGCTTGGTGACATGGTGCAGTGATAATTCTGTCTAAATGTCAGCAAAACTAAATAACTGATCATTCCCTTCAGAAAGAAAGAAGGAGAACACACTCCCATGTACATCAATGGAGTGGAGGTTGGGAGCATCAGGTTCCTAGGTGTGGTGATAACTGACAACCTGTCCTGGACTTCCTGCCGACTTTTACAGGTGCACCATAGAAAGCATACAATCCAAATGTATAACGGCCTGGTAAGGCAAATAGTCTGCCCAGGACTGTTAGAAACTACAGAAGGTTGTGTGCATAGCCCAGACCTGCGCAGAAGTCAACCTTCCATCCATGGATTCCATTTACACCCCTCATTGCCGCAGAAAGGCTGCCGACATCATCAAAGACCCATCACACCTACAAATTGTTCTGTCAGGCAGATGATACAGAAGCTTGAACACACGCACCAGCAGGTTCAAGAATAGGTGCTTCCCTGCTGTTATTAGACTGATGAATGGACCTGTCTAACTTAAAATAATGCTGATCTTATTAATGTTGATCTTGCCTGGCGCACGTCCTGTGCGGTAACTTGAGTGCCGCGCTCTATCCAAGTTTTTTTTCTTTCACCCTGTGATCTGTATGTTCTTGCTTACTATGATCTGCCTATACTGCTGTCAAAACTTTTCACTGTACTTAGGTACACATGACAAAAAGTCAAATCAATTGATCAAATATTATTTAAATAGAGAAAGACTGCAGGATAGGGGGATATGATTTGCAAAAAGCTAACATCTAAATTCAGTGGGTAATAGGGAAGGGAGATGAATTTTTGGCTTTTATTTCAAAAGGGTTAGAATATGAAAATAGGGATATTTTGCTGAAACTGAAAGATATAGTCACATCATCTGGAATGCTGTGAACAGTTTTAGGCCCCTTATCTACGGCAAGATATACTAGCATTGGTGATAATCCAGAGAAGGTTCATGAGGCTGTCCCAGGTATAGATGAGGAGTTCTGAGGAACGGTCACCGGACCCGAAACGTTAGCTCTGGTTTTTTCCTTCACAGAAGCTGCCAGACCTGCTGAGCTTTTCCAGCAACTTTGTTTTTGTTCCTGATTCACAGCATCCACAGTTCTTTTGGTTTTTATTGTGTATTAATGAGGAGATGTTGAGTAGATTGTGCCTTTACTAGTTGGAATGTAAAAGAATGAGGAGCATACTTTTTGAAATATATAAGATTCTTGGTGCACTTGCCAGGGTAGAAGGGGGAAGGTTGTCTCCCCTTGTGGGAGAATCAAGGACCAGAGGGCATAATCTCAGAATAAGGGTTGCATATTTAAGACAGATGAGATAGTAAGAACTGCCAATGCTGGAGTCTGAGATAAGTGTGGAGCTGGAGGAATGCAGCAGGCCAGGCCGCGTAAGAGGAGCACGAAAGCTGACGTTTCGGGTCGGGACTCTTCAGAGGCTTTGTTCATCGTAGCTGGTGACTTCAACCGGCCAACCTCAAGAACGTGTTACCAAAACACCACCAACATGCCTCCTGACCTAGCAGAGGCCCAAACACCTTGGACCATTGCTACACAACCATAAAGGACATCTACCACTCCATACCCTGCCTGCAGTTTGGTAAATCAGACCATGAGGCTATGCCCTATTTCCTGGCTCAGAAGTACAAACTGATGCGTGAGGACCCAGTACATTCAGCTGTACAATGCTGGTCTGAGGTAACGGATGAGCTCCTATGCGACTGCTTGGAGTTGATGGACTGGTCCATGTTCAAGAACTCAGTGGCCAACCTAAATGAGTGTGCCAATACCATCACAGACTTCCTCAGTAAGTGTGTAGAGGACTGTGTGCCATAGAAGTTCATCTGAGTGTCCCCCAACTGGAAACCATGAAGGAACTGGGAGATCCACTCCCTACTGAAGTCCAGATCTGAGGCATTCAATTCGGGACCTAGAACAGGAAATTTAGGCACGATCTTTGCAAAGCCTTCGGGGACACCAAGAGATAATACCAGACTAAACTAGAGTCCCAGACTAACACATGAACAGACATCGACTGTGGCAAGGCTTTCCTGACATAACGGGCTACAAGGCAAAGTTGAGTATAATCGCTGACAACAATGCATCCCTCCCTGATGAGCTCAATGTTCTTTATGCTGATTTTGAACAGAAGGTCAGTGAAATGATGTCTCCTGCCCTGACAGCCTTGGGTACACCCTGTACCCACAGTCACCACCACAGCCTTCAGGGTGAACCCACAGAAAGCGATTGGCCTGGATAGGGACCTCGGCTGTGCACTCGGATCCTGAGCGGATCAGCTGACGGGAGTATTTGCAGACATCGTTAACCTCTCCTTACTACGTTGTGAGATTCTCAACTGCTTCAGGAAGACCACTGTCATCCCAGAACCCAAGAAGAAAAATCAAGCAATATGTCTGAATGACTACCACTCAGTGGCGCTGACCTCCATCATTATGAAGTGCTTTGAGAGCTTAGTCATGGTTCACGTCAACTCCAGTCTCCCAGATTGCCGTGATCCACTACAATTCACCTACCGTCGCAACAGGTCCATGGCAGACACCATCTCCCTGGCCCTACGCTCATCCTTGGCACATGTGGTAACAATGATGCCTACGTCAGACTCCTACACATTGACTTGAGCTCTGCCTTCAATGCCATAATTTCAACAAAACTCATCTCCAAACTCTGAGCCTAGGACTCTGCTCCCCCTTCTGCAACTGGATCCTCGACTTCCTGACCTGCAGACCGCAATCAGTAAGGCTAAGGTACTTCCGCACCAGTGTCCCGCAAAGCTGCATATGTAGCCCCTTACTATACCCATTATAAACTCTCAACTCTGTGGCCAAATTTAGCTTTGACTCCATTTATGAGTTTGCTGATGACACCACCATAGTGGGTTGGATTTCAAACAACAATGAGACAGAGTGTAGGAAAGAGACAGCTTAGCAGCATGGTGTAAAGACAGTATCCTCTCCCTCCATGTCAGCAAAACGAATGAACTAGTCGTCAACTTTAGGAAGCCGAGTGGAGGACACACCTCTGTCTGAATCAGTGGCGCTGAGGTGGAGGTGTCTGAGAGCTTCAAATTCCCCGGAGCAAATATCACCAACAAGCTGTCCTGGTCCATCCACGTTGACCAATGGCTCTACTTCCTCAAGGCTAACAAAATTCGGCATGTCCTTAGTGACTCTTAGCAGTTTCTTTTTTAGCTGCACCAGAGAAAGCATCCTGTCTGGACGCATAGCTTGGTATGGCAACTGCTCTGTCCAGGACCACAAGAAATTACAGAAAGTTGTGAACACAGCCCAGTCCATCACACAAACTAACCTTCTATCCATTGACCCCTTCTACCACTTCCTGCTGTCTTGGGAAAGCAGCCAACATAATCAAGGACCCCTCCCACCCCAGTAATACTGTCTTCTGCTGTCTTCCATCAGGGAGAGGATACAGTATTTTGAAATCATGTACCAACAGATTCAAGAACAGCTTCTTCAATGTTATCAGCTTTCTGAACGGACCTCTCATATTAGAGTTGATCGTTCTCTGCACTTTCTGTGTAGTTGTAACACTGTATTTTGCATTCTGTCTATTACCATGATGTATTTATGTAAGGTATGATTTGTCTAGTTAGTACACAATACAATACTTTTCACCGTATCCTGGTACATGTGACAATAATAAATCAAATTCTCTAGGAAGCCCAGCGGGAACAGATTATGGATTCCCAGCCTTGAGGCGAGACCCAGCATGCACCTCTGGCCTGCGAAGAACTGTAATGCTAATATTTTAACATTATTTCTCCTTTTTCGAATTTATACCTAAGATTTTGTACCTAAGATGGTGCTGGAAATGGTCACTTGGTACACTTTTCACTGTACTTACATATCTCTGTACTTGATAGATTGTGGAGATGCCGGTGTTGGACTGGGGTGGACAAAGTCAGAAGTCACACAATACCATGCTGTAGTCCAACAGGTTTATTAAAATCACAAGTTTTCAGAGCGCTGACTTCCCCTGATGCAGGAGCAGTGCTCCAAAAGTGTGTGATTTCAAATAAACCTGTTGGACTGTAACCTGGTGTCTTGTGACTTCTGACCTTGAGTACATGTGACATTAAACCTAATTCTAATTCAAATCAAATCAAATTCTAGCATCAAATATTGAATTACAGTGTACTCACATATACCTGTCTTCCATATAAAATGTAAGAATATTATGAAGGGAATAAATGGGTAAAATGGTCTTTTCCATATCAATGCTTTGTCATGGAGGTTTGAAAGAGTGTACAGTGGTGAGCCTCCCTGCCTCCCAAGTAGCTGCAATTGGATTTAGCATTCTTGATCAGGGAGGTCACAGAAAAATATCCAGCCGGAGTTCCGGCTTTTGATCATTCACTACCTAGTGCACTCCACTGGAAAATCTGTCCTCATATGTTGATTGATGATGAGGTCTTTCCAAATAAAACAAAGTGCTGAAGAAGTCTAGCAAGTTTGGCAGCATCTGTGGAGAGAAACAGAGTTCATGTTTTGAGTCCAATATGACCCTTTAGAGCTGATGGTGCAGGCTTGTTGAATTTCGCCAACAAGGCAAGGGGTATGTTGGCCTTCATTACGAGAGGTTTTGAGTACAGAAGCAGGGATGTGTTGTAACAGTTATACAGGGCCTTGGGGAGGCCACGCCTAGAATATTGAGTGCAGCTTTGGCCTCCTTGTCTGAGGGAGTGCAGCGAAGGTTTAGCAAGCTGATTCCAGGGATGGCGGGACTGACTTACGAGGAAAGATTGACTAGGTTAGGTTTTCACTGGAGTTCAGACAAATGACGGGCGATCTCATAAGAGATTTATAAAATTCTAACAGGACTGGATAGAGTAGATGCAGGGTGGGTGTGTCCAGAACCAGGGGTCACAGCCTGAGGATTTGGGGTAGACCATTTAGGACAGAGATGAGGAGATGTTTCTTCACTCAGAGTGGTGAGCCTGTGGAATTCATTACCACAGGAAGTAGTTGATGCCACAAAATGGGAATGTATTCAAGGGGCAGCTAGATATAGCACTTGGGGCAAATGGGATCAAAGGTTAGGGGGAGAAAGCAGGACGAGGTGATCAACCATGATCGTGATGAATGGCGGAGCAGGCTGAAAGGGCCGAATGGCCGCCTCCTGCTCCTGCCTTCTCTGTTTCTTCTTCAGATTTACACCATCAGCAGTACTCTGATTTCTAAAAGAATGGCTTTGATAAATGAATACCCTGCTAAGTAATGCTGTCTAACTTGGGTGAGGTGCCTTCTTGAGAACGACCGTCGCTGAGTTCAATATGAAGCAATAACAACTTGGTTTTAGTATGCGACTGGTGGCTATGGAGCTGCATCCCAGCAAGACTTGTACCTTCAGTAACTAGTTACACCTTATCTCGACACAAGTATGTTTTGCCAGACTTAGATAAACAAAAAGTTGTTTGGTATAATAGAATTTGTCCTTTTTTTCAGCAATGCATACTTCAGTTTAAATTATATAGTGTGGTATATAAACTAAAAAAAAATTCTTTCCAGCATTTTGTGTTATTTGTCATTAAGTTGGCTGTTCTTTGCACCTGCGTTCTTAATTGACTAGTCCCAGACATAACTGAACAACTAGAAAATTTGGCGATCCTTTGCCATTGTTCTATTTCTGTCAGCATGGGAACAATAGCTTTCATTGATTCTATACTTAGCACAAATCACTTGGAACCTGAATAGTTGAACCACAAAAACTTAATGCTTGGAAACGTTGAAGTTTAGCAATTCAAAAGATTGACATAATTGAAACTTAGCCTAGAATATATTAAATTTAAGTATATTATTTGGGCAGTGTTGTTTAATTTTGTTTGTAACTACCTGCTTTCTGGCCTGAAATGAAGTTTTGTCCCAGAAGACCTAGATTTCTATGTCTAAATTTATGACATGGTCACTGCGCTCTGAAGGATATTTAATTTGTATTCGATTCTGTGAGCAATGCCACAATTGATCCGCCTGTATATGTGAGTGTACCAACAAGAACCTTCTGACAACAGCTGAATTCACTAGGACAGTTCAGCCATTCAAGACAAAAAGCCCCAGCTTCATTTCCCAATGAGCAGATTTAACTGAGGATGTAAGAAGTCTTTTGTCCCTCCAAAGCAAGAGGAGAAAATTGGCCGGACTTCTTATTTTGATCTATAAACCCCTCGATCGCCTTCTGTCTCCCCCCAACAGACTCCCTAAAATCGACCTTTTTGGTGACCCGTGCTAAAGACTCATCCTTTTTTATCCTCTCGCAGGGTGTCGCTGGCTGGCCAACGTTCATTTCTCTTCCCTAATTGACCTTGAGAAAAAGTGGTGAGCTGCTGTCTTGAGCCACTGCAATCTATGGGCTCTTGGGTAGAAACAATATTTGGAGTGTCGATATTTTTTTCTGGTCATGCTCCCTTCAGGTTTCATAATACTAAAGGCTCCATGTAAACATGAGTAGTCATTGTTACGTAGGTGGATGCTTATTGAAATCATGTATAGGCTAGATTAGCTCAGTTGTGATGACCATTCTGCTTTGCTAGGTTGTCAAAGTTCCCTGTCATATCTCCTGTCAAAAGTTGCAATATCAAACAAGGCATTTGTACGGAGACCCTTGCCAACTGCTAGAGCCTTACCTTAGCAGGAAGGAAGGATGAAATTCTTCGAAGACAAGAATGAAGCTGATTCTGAATTTCCCTGAATTTTAGGTCAGTCGAAGGCCTTGTTTTGCAGCATTGACGCTCATCTTTGTAACAGAGTGAAAACATCTCATCACTTCCAGAGGTCAAATCAAATGTCATACATTTGAGTTGTAAAGGGAAATTGGCCAGATTCTAATTGAGTGGTAATAACATCACTCCATACTTTTGTGATCTGTATAGTATTATTACAAAGTTCCAACTAAAGCATTGATTTACAGATCAATCAATCATCACATTTACAGTAAATTGATTTGGAGATCTTGACTTCCGGTCCCAACGGATCACTAATTCTCATTAACTGTGGTTGATTCTGTGAAGTGCAGGCTTTGAAGCTGTTTTAATGCGTTATCAATGTTTATGCTCTTAGGGAAATTTTATTTTCTGTTTTACTGCAGTCTTGCATTGTATCCCTGTTTATTTAAATTTTAAAAAGAGTATTGAAAATATTCAAAAGTAATTCAGCTGATGGTGAATCCTTTTGTAGTGTCTGATCTTAGGCTGGACAGTAGTCTCTCAGTCTCCCAGAAGTAGGGAGTGGACATTTGGCCGGGTTTACTGCTTCAGTTTGATGTTCTGCATGCCTAGCATTTGAAAGTCCTTGTGCAGAAATGAGGGGTACAAAGAATCTGATTTATCTGTTAATACCCACATGACCGAACCAGTCCCTTAGTATGATTCGCACATCACAAGTGCGAGGTACTGAAATTGTACCTCAAAAGTCCGAACCAACAGAAGATTTGCCAATGACACATGGATCATCACAATTTTCAGAGGACAATGTTATTGATTTTATCATTTATACAACAGCGCAGGATGTAGTGTTAGCTAGAATATTAAGTGTTATCAGTGCTTTGCAGCACTGTTTATGGTCTGCAGATATGAGGCATCCGGCATGACCCGGGCCAGTTCCTGCAGGATGTACTCAAATAGTACATAAGGGCAAAATTCTAAGTGTCACGTACTTGAGTGCTCTGATGCATTTGGATTTTAATCTACGATTAATCATGACTTGGGCATTGCTGTTGTTGCAGGGAAAAAGAACACTCTAGTGGATGACATTGCTCGTGTTCTGTCGATCTATTCAGAACTGGTAGAATGAAGCTCTGGGTGTTATTTGGGTTTGTCCTTTTAGCCCTTCTGTCATCTGGTTACCACATGACTATTGCACAGAATGCAGGTGAGTTCGCACTGAATTTTGATATTCTCTTTTTTGTTGTTCTGCTTAGTGCTTGTAACTATTTTTTTTCCTGACTTATATTTAATAAAATGTGGCTGATGTTTTTGCCCTCATTTAATTTTTAGCTAGGTGCTGCAGTTTTCCAGCTTGATGATATTAAGAGACAACTTTTCCTTTCTTTGCCTCTGTTTTGATATAGTATTCTCCATTTGCTGATTGTTCCTTTAAATAATCTCTCTAATCACTGATGCAATATTCCCATGCCCTTGTAAATACATTGAATTATCTTCCTAATTTGTGTTCAGTAAAGGTGTGCAATTTCTTTCGGCACCGTTTGGATAAAAAAAATTAGATATTGAATTAAAATAATTCATGTTCCAGAATACAGGAAAAAAATTTAAACGTAAATCATTAAGCTTCATGAATTTATTCCACTAAGTTCTTTTGAGCTCATTATTGAACATGGGTTTGTATCTTTCCCTGCACTTCCACTATTAAATATTGATTTGGTTAAGTGTTTATTTAAAACGACCACACCGTATTCACTCGAGCATTTCCGTAGGAAACATTTATTTTATCCTCATGTGTGTAAACATGTGGAAAGCTCTAAATTTCACTCACAACATTACTCAATATATGCACATTGAGTGCAACGAGAATCATACAGCATGGAAACAGACCCGTCAGTCCAATTCGTCTATGCTAACCAATTTTCCCAAACTAACCTAGTCCTCTTTGTCTGCATTTGGCCCATATTCCTCTAAACCTTTCTAATCAATGTACTTGCCCAGTGTCTTTTAAAATCTTATAACTGTGTCTGCTTCTACTCCACTTCCTCTGGTAGTTCGTCCATATATGAACCACTCCCTGTGTGGAAAAAGTTGCCCCTCAGGTCCCTTTTAAATCTTTCATCTTAAAATTATACTCTCTCGTTTTGAGCTCCCCAATCCTATGGGGAAAAGGCCTTTGCTGTTTACCCTATCTATGATATTATAAACCTCGATAAGGTCACCCCTCAGCCTCCTATGCTTCAATGGAAAAAGTCCCAGCTTATTGGTGTTACAGCTTTTTAACAAAACTGCATTTGAGGTCCGTTTGGGTTAAGCAACAAATATTGGCCTTGCCAGCAAAGTGCTCATCCTTTGAAAGGAGAACAAAAATATTCATTCTGATATACTTTCAAGTCTTGTTAAGAGAACACTTGAATCAAACGGGGCTCTACTTAGTATGTTGTAACCATTCTTGTTCTGAGTGTCTTCACTGCGAAGCTCAGAAGTAATGTATGTGCAAAAACAGGTGAACATGCCATCATTGTTCTCTGCATTCGTGATGAATTTGGACAAGAGTACCATGGCCTGGTACAGTAGGCTACACCTGGAGTTCTTAGTGACCAACTATGGCCAGGTCATGTTTGGGATCGCTGTGCTTGGACCTGGGGTTGAGTGCTTGGGCGAGGAGCAGCCTCGAGTTGCGTGATTTCCATCCTGGTCCTTGAAAATTATCCTTCAATGTTGTCATTCACTGTGTAATACAAGTATCTGACTTGCTATTGTCGAATAATATCAGACTGTTTGAGCTTGCAGCTCAGGCTTATTAGAGCTTTCAGAAGCTTTAGAAGATTTCAGTTCAGAATAGGGATGCCTTACTGCAGGTAGGCAGGGTATTTGTAAGACTGCACTTGGAGTATTGCATTTAGTTTTGATCTCCCTGCTAAAGAAAGGGAGTGGTCATAAAGGGAGTGGTGAAGAAGTTCACCAAATTGATATCAGGGATGGCGGTACTGTCCTATGAGGGGACCTATATTCACTGGAGGTGAGAAGGATGAGGAGGAACTGATTGAAATGTATAAAATTCTAACAGAGCTGAACTGAGGAGGGAGGATATTTTCTTTGGTTTATTTTCCATAGAATTAGCATACAGAGTATCAGGGTGTAGAATAGACCATTTAGGCCAGAGATAAGATAAATGTTCTTAGCTCGGAGGATAGTGAACATTTTGAATTCTCGACTAGAAAATGCTGTAGAGGCCAAGTCACTAAATATATTCAAGAACGAGATGAATACATTTTTGGATATTTAAGTGGAGAAAGAGGGAATATGGCACTGAAGTAGAGAATCAGCCATGATCCTATTGAATGGCAGAGCAGGCTCAAAGGGCTGAATGGCCTACTCTTCTCATTTCTATGTGTTTCATCACATTAGGACATTTAGGTTTACTCAACAAATGCAGGATTTGCTAGTGGTGCTCAGAGAATTAAAAGGAAACACAAGTCAGAGGGCCATTATGATCATTGCTTTTTCTAAAGGAGAATAGAACTGTTGTACTGCTCTTTATAACTTAGAACAAGTTAGAGTCATAGAGAGTCATACAGCACGGAGACAGGCCCTTTTGGCCCAAACTGGTCCATGTCGACCAAAATGTCCATCTGCACTAACCCATTTCCCTGCACTTGGCCCGTATCCTTCTAAACTTTTTCTATCCGTGTATTTATCCAAATGCCTTTTAAATATTGTTAATGTACCTGCCTCCACCAACTGCTGTGTGAAAAAAGTTGGCCCTCAGGTTCCCATGTATTCTTTCCCCTCTTAACTTAAACTGATGCCCTCGATTTTCCAATGCTGGGAATAAGACGGAGTGCATTCACACTACCCATGCCTGTCATAATCCTATACACTTCTATAAGATCCTCCACCCTCCTCCCCACACCGCCCCCCCAACCCCCACCCACACCACCTCGGTCTCCTGCGCTGTAAAGAAAAAGTCCTAGTTTGTGCCTCTCCCTATAACTGAGTCCCTTGAGTCCTGGCAACATGGTTATAAATTTCTTCTGCATTCTTTCTAGTTTAATAACACCCTTTCTATGGCAAGATGACCAAAACTGAACACAATAGCCCAAATGCGGCCTCACCAACTTCCTGTACAATTGCAACGTAACTTCCCAACTTCTTTACTCAGTGTCCCAACTGATGAAGGTCAATGTGCCAAAAGCCTTTTTCCCTCTCTTCATCTAAGGCCCTACCATTCACAACAAAACGCCTATCTTGATTTGACTTTCCAAAATGCAACACCTCACATTCATCTAAATTAAACTCCATTTTGCCATTTCTTGGCCTATTTCCCCAGCTGATCAAGATTCTGCTGCAATTTCTGATAACATTCCTCATTCCACGATACCGCCTATTTTAATGTCGTCTGCAAACTTACTAATTATGCCGAATACATTCTCATCCAAATCATTGATATAGATAACAAACAGCAACGGGCCCAGCACCGACCCCTGAGGTACACCACTAGTCACAGACCTCCAGTCTGACAAGCATCCTTCCAGTATTACCATCTGCTTCCTACCATCAAGCCAAATGTGTATCCAATTTGCTAGCTCTCCCTGGATTCCATGTGACCTAACCTTTCGGAGCAGCCTATCATATGGAACCTTATCAAAGGCCTTACTGAAATACGTCTGCTGCCCTGCCCTCATCAACCTTCCTGGTCACTTCATCAAAGAACTCTAACAAATTTGAGAGGCCATGATCTCCCACGCACAAAGCCATGCTGACTACTCCTAATCAAACCCTGTCTTTCCAAATACATGTATGTCTTATCCCTCAGAATCTTCTCAAGTGACTTAGCTACCACAGATGTTAAGCTTACTGGTCTATAATTCTCAGATTTTACTTTGCAGCCCTACTTGAATAAGGGCACAACGTTCACTAGCATTCCGGGACTTCACCCATGGCTAACGATGATGCAAGTATACCAGCCAGGGGCCCTGCATTTTCTTCTCTAGCCTCTTGCAGTGTTTTTGTATGTACCTGATCAGGATGAGGAGATTTATCCACCTTCATACATTCTAATACTTCCAACACCACCTGTACTGTGATGTGGACTGTCCCCAAAATATTGGCACGAGCTTCCCAAGTCGTCTTGTTTTTCTCTATGGTAAGGACAGAGGAAGAAGTATTCATTGAGGACCTCCCCCATCTCCTGCAGTTCCTCGCATGCATGTTCACTTTGGTCCTTGAGGGGTCCGATTCGTTCTCTAGTACTTCTTTTCCCTTTAATATACTGAACAAATCTGTTTGGATTCACCATAATCTTCTCAGCTAAAGCTATCTTGTGCCCCCTTTTCGCCCTCCTGATTTCCTCCTTCAGTAAGCTCCTATATCCCTTGTATACCTCCAGGGATTCCCTGGATCCCAGCTGCCTGTACCTGAGCCATGCCGCCTCCTTTTTTCTTGTCAAAGCCTCAATATCTCTTTGTCATCCCGGGTTCCTACCCCTGCTATCGTTGCCCTTCACCCTCACAGGAACATATAGGCCTTGAACTCTAGCTATCACACTTTCAATGCCTCCCACTTGCCTGATATCCCTTTGTCTGCAAACAAACTACTCCAGTCAACCCCTGCAAGCTCCTGTCTAATTCCATCAAAATTCACCTTGCCCCAATTTACAACTTGAACCTGTGGACCAGTTTTGTCTTTTTCCATAACTGTTTTAAAATTAATAGAACTATGGTCTCTGGTCCCAAACTACTCCCCCACTGTCATGTCACCCACCTGTCCTGACATATTTTCCAAGAGTCAGTCAGGTTTTGCCCCTTCCTGAGTAGGACCCTCTATGTACTGCTTGAGGAAACTTTGCTGAACGGATTTAACAAATTCCACTCCATCTAAGCCCTTGATACTATGCCAGTCCCAGTCTATGTTACGAAAATTAAAATCCCCCACTGTGACAACGCTATTGCTCCTGCAAGCCTCTGCAATCTCCCTACATATTTGTTCCTCTAATTCCCATTGACTATTTGGGGGTCCATAATACAACCCCAATAATGTCAACATCCCCTTCTTATTTCTTAGCTCCACCCAAAAGCCTCACTGGATGATCCCTCAGTTATTTCATCTCTGACTTAAGCTGTGATACTCCCCTTAATCAAAAATGCGACTCCCCCTTCCCTCTTTCCTCTACCTCTGTCACGTCTAAAGCACCTGCACCCTGGCACATTAAACTGCCAGTCCTGTCCCTCTCTTAACCATGTTTCTGTAATGGCTATAATATCACAGCCCTACGTACCTATCCATGCCCTGAGTTCATCGACCTTGCCTGTCAGCCCTCTTGCACTGAAGTAGATGCAGCTTAATCCAACAGGTGTTCCTCGCTGTATGTCATGTTCCAACCTGAGCTGTCTCCAATTTGCTAGTTTTGATTACTGTATCTCCTTCCAGCCTTGCACTTGCCTCCCCACTGTTGAGGATCCCAAAACGCCCCCTCCACCGCCAATCTACTTTTCCTGCTCCTCTGACGCTGCTTGGCCTGCCGTGTTCATCCAGCTCTACACGTTGTTATCTCAGATTCTCCAGCATCTGCAGTTCCTACTATCTCTTAAACCTTCCCTTGTAGCTCCAGCAAATCTGCCTGCCAGGATTTTGGTCCCCCTCCAGTTCAGGTGCTACCTGTTCCTCTGGAACAGGTCACCTTTGCCCCAGAAAAGATCCTAATGATCCAGGAATCTGAATCCCTGTCCCCTGCACCCATTCTTTAGCCACGTGTTCATCTGCTATATCATCCTGTTCTTACCCTCACCAGCACGTGGCACTGCAAGTAATCTGGCAATTACCACCTTCGAGGACCTGGTTTTTAACTTTTTTTTCCCTAGCTCTATATAATCATTCCTCAGGACCTTATCCCTGTTTCTTCTTATGTCATTTGTGCCACTGTGCACGATGACTTCTGGCCGATCACCCTCCTTGAGAATGTTACGCAGCTGCTCCGAGACATCCTTGACCCTCGCACCCAGGAAGCAACACACCATCCTGAATTCCCATCTGCAGGCACAGAATCTCCTGTCTGCCCCCCTATCTATCCAGTCTCCTATCATGAAGGTCCTGTTTACCTTTACCCTTTCCCTCTGTACCCCAGAGCCAGTCGTAGTGCCACTACCCTGGCTACTGGTGCTTTCCCCGATCAGCTATCGCCCTCCCAACCGCATCCAAAACAATATACTTGTCTTCGAGGGAATGGCCACACGGGATTCCTGCACACTCTGCCTACTCTCTCTTTTTGCCTTTCCTGGTGGTCATCCAGCTACTCTCTGCCTGTACCTGGGGTATGACCACCTCACTAAAACTCTTATCTATGATGGGCTCAGCATCTCAGATGATCCTGAGCACATCCAGCTCCAGCTCCAACTCCCTAACACGGTCTCCCAGGAGCTGTAGCTGGGTGCACTTCCCACAGGGGTAGTCATCATGGACGATGGAAGTCTCCCTGATCTCCCACATTCTGCAGGAGGAGCATGTCACTGACCTAACTACCATCTCAAATGCTCTAAGACTAAAGAGGAAAGTTAAAAGGACTTTTTTTGGGTTTACCTGCACTTTTTGCTGAGCCGCTGCTCACCAAAGCCTCTTGAGCCAAAACCTTACTTCTTACTGTGCTACCAACAAATTTTCAATGGCATGCCTCTTTCACCCTTATTCTTTTTTGGTCAGAGGAGGTGGGAGGGAGGGAAGCACTGCAGTGATGTTCTGTTTGGGTCTTAAGCATTCCTTGATACCAGGCCCACGATGATCCTCTCCTTGGTGCAGGTGACTGCTTCCAGGCTCTGATGTATGCGCCGAAGTGACGCCTTGCCCTCTGCTGGATGCTCTTCCTCTTGCTGATCACAGGGGCAGTTGCCAGACGATCTGCTTCCAGGTTCTAATGAACACGCTGTGATTTTCAACCTCTTAATGTGAAATTAACACTCCCATTTCTGTGGCATAAACTTAATTGTAAATAAATACTGAACAATCATTTACTTTCTTCACACAGCTCGAAAATATTAATTCCTGTGTTGAGTTATGAATTTGGAAAATGCCAAATTTTTTGCAACCTCAAAGTGCACACCTCGTGACTGTCAAATAATTTATTATCCACTTTCTGTAGTGGAGTTTTGTACTTTGATAATTTCATCAAATGGAATGTCAATTACTCCAAATGAGTTCAAATTGAAAAACACAACGGTACTGCTCTCAGTTAATAAGATTGCATGTTGATAACATCACCGTTAATTCTCAATATGATGTAGCCAGTAAACTTTTGCAGATAGAAAACAAAATCTAGCCACCTTTTTCTTTTCAATAAATACCTTCAATTGGAACATATTTTGTCTTTCGCAACTCCTCTGTGTCGGTATTGCCATTACATTTTGTGTGTCCAATTTAGTCATTAAGGAGATCATCACCTCACTGCCTGTTACATTACTTAGCTTATTGAGCAGAGTTTTCTTGATAGTCATCTTAGTTATTAGTGCAACCGGATAAATGGGCCCATGCACCCAATGGATGCTTAAGGCAGATTGTTGATTGTCAAGCTTGTACATGGTTTTCAATTTGTAAAATTCTTGGTCTTAATACCAACTCTGCTATAAATAACTTGTATGGACTTTAACTTTGTTGTAGTAGTCTCCATATTTTGAGTAATAATCTTAGAAACAAATAGGCAAAATTGCTTGCTGCTGCTCTGGATAAGCAATGTGTCTTTAAGTCTTTTGTTCTTGCCCCTATCTAAGCATTTTAAAGAAAACAGCCACTGTTTTACTATTTGTGTTTTGGAAAAATTTTTGGATTCCTTTGTGTGTTAGCTGCTCAGCTGTTCTCATCTGGCCTTTTTATTTGTTCTCCGTTTTATTTCACTGGATATCTTGAGTCATCCATGTGTAGTCCCCCCACCTGGGGCCATTTATGGCAGAGAAGGAGGGCACATGGCCCATTGAGTCTATGCCAACTGCCGAGGGAACAGGCCAGTCAGTCCTGCGCACTCCTGTTTGATCTCTGCAGCCATGCAAATTTATTTCCTTCAAGTCTCCTCCAATTCTCTTTTGAACTCATTGACTGTTTCAGCTTCCAACATCTTTGTGGCCAGTAACATCCTGGTATTTATCACTGACAGCTTAAAAATATTTTGCTAATCACTCTGTTGATATGCCCTGCCATCTTCAAAGGTCAGTGCATCTATCTCCAGGTCCCTCCGTGCCTGTACTCTTTTCACAATTGTGCCATTAAGATTGTATTGCCCCTTCCTATTTCGTATGTATTTGGGATACCATTTGGAATGCCTTAGGTAACTGAAACATGAATCGTGGTTACAGATAGCGTCAGAAAACAGGTTGAAACTCAGTCTCTTCCCCAGTAGAATATTCTGTGCCTTCTCTGGTGCATTATTTACTCAGGCACCAGGATGAAATGTATAATGAAATTTTTTTAAAACAGGTTTTTAACATAAGTTTATAAGTTTGTTCAGTTCTTTTTATATTCAGTTTCTGCTGTAATCCTATGTATTTGTTTTGATCTTTGTTTCTTAAAATGTTTAAGAAGTGAAAAATGATTGGTGCTTTTGACTTCGATTTGATGTCTGTGAGAATACTTGAATGTAATCACGCCATTCAAGAAGACCAGTCCACAGGATTGATGAGATGTTCGTTTCGCCCCCCAGGGCCCTCTGATATTCTTTCTCCAAGTAACTACTTACAGCAACTGATGGGAGAAAATAGCAGATATTTCTCTGACTTTAGTCACTTTGCTGCAGAGGAATGAAGACACGGAACCTGTTCTTTCCACAGTCCAGAAGCTTCTCCCCTCTTGTCCACAGTTGGTCTGTTCATCTTTTTAGGAGCCAATTAAGGTTGTCAGCTAACTTCCTCCATCCGGAACTAGTCACTGCCATTGACTATAACGAATCAGCAATCTGATGCTGGAAGAATATCACTCTGCACACATTCACCCGTACTGTAGCATCTTATCTCTCCTTGCTCACTGTTTGCAATGCAGCAGTGTAACCATAAGTCATAACGAGTCACCATGACTTAAAGGTACAACAGTTCCTTTCATAGTTCTTGCTTTTAAAACTTCCTTTTTTACCACTTTAGTCCACAGTCAAAAGTAAAGAAAAATAAAAAGAAATGGTCTTTACGTTATCTTTCATCCTGGTCCCTTGACCCTGCCAAATTAGTTTAAAGCCTTTGCTGCAGGGCTTGTTGGAAGTTAAACTGAAATTGGCGGTCCAGAACCTGTGGCTTGTGGGAACTTTGTTCTCCTGCTCATTTGAGTTACAGCCAAGTTGGTTTGTGTAACAAGGTGTTTCCAGAATGAAGTCACCTTTCACTCTTCCAAACTACAATGGAAATTGGTTCATCGTCTCAAGATAATCTGCTCATTCCTGGTATCAATTTCCTCTGAATGCCCCATTACAGTAGCATTATTCCTTGAGGTATTGAGACAAAAAACTGCACGCATTTTCCAGGATTGTGGTCTTATTCATGCCCTGCACAACTGAAGCATAACACCCTTCCCCTTCTGTTCAGTTCTTCTTATAATAAAGCATTGTGCCTCACTAACTTTCTTTTGATTCTGTGTTTATCAGGATGCTAACGTCTCTTTTTTTCTAAAAAAAAAAGTCTGTTGTTTCATTCTCCCTGCCAAAGTGGACACCTTCATATTTTCCTACATTGTACTCCATCTGCCAGATTTTGTCTACTCCCCCAACCTATCTAAAGTCATACAGCACGGAAGAAGACCCTTCAATCCAACTTGTCTACACTGACCACATTTCCGAAACAAAACTACTCCCATATGACAAGGTTTGGCTCATATCCCTGTCATCATGTCCCTATCCCAATGCCTTTATCTGTTTATAGTCTCCTTGTATCTTGGTGGTCTCCTTGTATCTGACTTGGTGGTTTGCAAATTTACCTACCATGCTGCACTCCCTCAGATCATCCAAATCATTGATATAAGTGTTACTGTTGAGGCCCCAGCACGGACCCTTGCCAATCAAGTGAAAACTTGTTTTCTGCCAGCCAGCCAATCTTGTATCTATGCTAATGTTAGAAGATGCTAGAAAAACTAAATGGCCTGAAGGTCGATAAATAACTAGACCAGATGGTACACCACAGAGTTCTTAAGGAGATAGCTGAAGAGATAGTGGAGTGATCTTTCAGGAATCCCTAAAGTCGGGGACGGTCCCATAGGACTGAAAAATCCCTGTTTTAAATGAAATGTAAATGAAAGTAAATGATCTGCAAAATAGATGAAAGGTTAAGTCATCCATAGTCCTACTGGACGATAGGGCTGCTCTCTCGGACAAGGGGGAGAGTTTGAGAGTCCTTCATGATAACCTTAGCCAGTGCAGGATAATAAATCCAAAATGACAAGTTTGTTCAAAAAAAAGTCTATAGGCTTTGAGTCTTAATGATTTGTGGGCGGCCTTGAGCTGAGATGACTGAACTCCAGCAATCACAGGGATCTTCCTATGTGCCTGGTATAACTCCAACCAGTGGAGAGTTTGCCCTTGATGTCCATTAGCAAAACTGAAATTAGGGCTCCTTGATGCCACACTGACTCAAATGCGGCCTTGATATCAAGGACTGTGACTCGCACCTCACCTGTGGAATTTGGCTCTTTTGTCTGTGTTTGAAACAAGGCTGTAATGAGGTCAGGGGCTGAGTGGTCCTGGTGCAACCCAAACTGAGTGCCGCTCAGCAGGTGCTGCTTCATAGCAGTGTTGTTGACCCCTTCCATCACTTCATTGATGATCAAGTGTAGACTGATGGGGCAATATTAGTCAGAGAAAGGGTCACTGGACCTGAAATGTTAACTCTCATTTTTCTCCATAGATGCTGCCAGACCCTCTGAGCTTTTCCAACAATTTCTGTTTTTGTTTCTATTTTGTAATCAACCTGTTCAGAGATGTTATTACACACCTCAAGAACAAGTTAAGACTTGAACCTAGGCCTCCTGGCTCAAAGGTTTGGAAACTACCACTGCATCACAAGAGCCATGCTGGTAAATTGAGGTTGAAGTTAAGTAGGTTTTTCCCTCTTGTCCATGGCCTTCACCACCTGCTGCATTAGTGCTATCAAAGTTCCCTTGCTGATAGGTGTTAAAGTTTCCACCTGAGTGACTTGCTACCCTTAAATGTTGCTGATTTTCAACATAGAAGAGCATTAAATCATTGTGTGAAGGAAGGGGATATGTGGATATTGAGCTGGTTAAAGTGACATGGAGAAGTTGTTTCCACAAATAGGAGGTAGTGGGACCCGAGGGCACAGTCCGAGTGTGAAGGGATAACTAATTACAACTGACATGAGGAATTTCTTCATCCGCTGGGTGGTGAATCTGTGGAACTCATTCCCACAGAAGGCCGTGAGGGCAAGTCTTGAGTGTATTTAAGACAGAGATAGGTTCTTGATTCGTAAGAGAATCAAAGGTTATGGGGAGAAGGCAGGAGATTGGGGTTGAAAAACACATTAGCCATGATTGAATGGCGGAGCAGTCTCGATAGGCCAGATGGCCTAATTCTGCTCCCACACCTTATGGTATTATATAAAGCAGAAAACGTCCTTGCCTGCATTTGACTACCAGGGTTATGACTGCTTTTGTTGCCTGCATGCCCCAAGAACGGATATTAAGAAAGTGTTGGGACATTAGCAGTGAAATATGATTTGGTGATTGTGAGGACTTAGGGAGTTGTTGTCTGACTAGAATGGATAATCACTTCCTATGTTTAGCTCAATGAATTTAAATTATACCAGGTGCAGGTGTGGGATTTGAAGTCCTCGTTTTGGAGCAGACTTCTGGATTGCTAGCTGTGCCACATTATGACTATGCTCCTATTCCATTATTGTTTAAATGTGATTATGCTGATGAATAACACTCGTGACTCCAGTTAAGGAGCAGTAACTGCTCTATTATGTCAAAATGGAGAAAGGAAACTCGTTAACAGAAGGAAGCTAAATAGGAAGAACAGACCAAAACCTTTATGAAAAACAATGGAATCAACTTAATTGCTTTCCCACTTTAAAAGTGAGTAAATTTTTTTTAGATTGCCATACAGCACGGAAACAGACACTTTGGTTCAACCAGTCCATGCCAACCATAATCCCAAACTAAACTAAGTCCCACCTGCATGCCCTGCGCCCATATCCCCCCAAACATTTATTATTCATGTACTTATCCAAACATCTTTTAAACATTGTAACTGAACCTGCATCCACCACTTCCTCTGGAAGTTCATTCCTCACACAAACCACTGTGTTTAAAAAAAAAAAAAGCCCCTCATGTCTTTTTTAAATCTTTCTCCTCTCCTTAAAAAATGTCTCCTTGTCTTCGAAATTCCCCAGCCTAGGGAAAAGACACCTGCCATTCACCTTCTCTGTACCCCTCATGATTTTATGAGCCTCGATAAGGTCACCCTTTGACCTGCAACACTTCAATGAAAAATGTCCCAGCCTATCCAGCCTCGCTTTATAACACTAATCCTCCATTCCCTGCAAAACAAAGGGATTTCTGTGAGTGAGATTAGATCATTTATTTCAACCTTATCAATGTTTGCCAACAGTCCCTCATTTGCTCAGTGTATTTTCTGCTCTGTGAAATGGTATTTTATGTATTGTCATTTTTAGATGTTGATATTGATGATATCATTTTTGTTATCCGAATGAATATTTATGTCACCTATGATTTACAGGCTATTTATGGGGAAGCGGTGGCACAATGGTCATACCATTGGGCTGGTAATCCAATGCATCAGGCTAATGTTGTGGGAATATGGGTTTGAATCCCATCTTAGTGATTTTTTTTCCTCTAAGTTCCAGATAACAATGTTGAACCTGAGGCCACTGTCAATTATTTGCAAAAACCTGTCTGGCTCCTAAATGTCCTTTAGGGAAGAAAATCTGCTGTCCTCACCTGGTATAGCCAACATATAGCTCTAGATCAATGTGTTGAGTGTTAACTTGCCTCTGAAAGGACGTGGCAGGCCACTTGGTTATATTTGTGAAACTAGCTTGCCATTACCTTCTAAAGGGCAGTTACTGTTGGATAGTCAATGCTGAGTTTGTCCACACCCTGTGAATGAATTAATAAGATACAAACTCAACCTTCACCAACTTATTTTGTTTAGGAATCCAAAGCTATTCAAGGGAAAGCACTTATCTCATTATGATTTGGATTGGTACCCAGATTTGGAGGGATGAAACAGACTTCGTTCTTTATTACACCACCCAACTCTAAGCCACCTTGCACACTGACTTTATTTCGACTCTTTGTGTTGAGAGTTGCAACTGAGTGATCCTTGATTTATATTTCCAAAGTGCATCTGACACCCTTGAGCCTAATTTTCAGGTCGAAACTAAGATAAAGGCAGACTGCTGAGGCTTGCTTAAGAATTGATGAATGAATGACCATTCTCAGGACACTCCAAAAGCATCTTAAATATAAACAAACAAAACAAGAAGGTGTGAGGAGCGAGTTGGCTGTGATAGTTTGGGAAACTACCTTTAAAGGAATAATGGTGGATAACTAATGGCAATGGTGTTTATTCATGGTTCCTTTGACATTGAAAAACACTACCGGTAAAGTGACCTAACTCTGGTTCACAAGAGAAGTTAAATATTGAATTAGATCAAAGGAAGAAGCTTATAAAATGGCAAAAAAAAATGTAATTAACCTGACAGGTGGGAGCTCTTTAGAATTCAGTAAAGGAGAGTGAAGAAGCCGATCTGGAAATGTAGAACATGAAAGTAAACTAGTGAGAAACGTAAAAAAAATTAACCGTAAAAGCTTCTGTAGTTGTGAAAAGAGAAAAGATTAGCAAAGACAAAAAAGGGCCAATTACAGACAGAGACAAGAAAATTTATAATGGGTACTAATGAATTGGCAGAGAAATTAAGCAAACAATTTGTCTATCTGAGTTGAGGAAAATTTAAAAAAAACTTTCAGAAATAACTAGAGAACCAAGGAACTAATAAGAGTAGTGAAGTGAAAGGAAACGTGAAATTCTCACAGGGATTGAGAGGTCGGTAAGATGTGCCCTTTGGCTGGGAGTGTGTAGAACTAGGAGACAGATCCTCAAAAAGGGACAAACCACTGAGGACTGAGATGAGACTCCGGGTGGTGAATCTTTAGAATTCTTGGCCATGTAGGCGCTCACCGAGTATGCTTCAGACAAACATAGATAGGCTTGTCAATATTGAAGACATCAAGAGATGTAAGGATAGTATGGTGAAAGGAGCCATGATCTAGAAGAATGCTGGAGTAGCCTCTAGGGGCTGAATGCCTACCCACCCCTATTTCGTATGTTGCAAAGTCCGTGAAATACTTTGGATCGTCAGTGTTGGAATATAGGAATCCCAACAAATAAATTGCATTCATTATAATCACACAAATGATAACATGATGATATCTAGATTATCTGTTCTAAGAAATCAAACACTTTTTTTCTTATACCTGTAGGTCAGTGTGGTTCCATTTCTGCAAAAAACTTGGTTGCCAATGTCAATTCCAGCCACAATATAACCTGCTACTTTTGTGGATCTGATGCTGCTGATCAGGTTGAATGGAAATATGCTGGCAATCTCCTCCCCAGCAGTTACTACACTAAGGTCACCTCCAGTGTTAGCATGGTGTCGCTGCAGAACCTTGGCCTAACCAGCCGGGAAGGAGAAAATTTGACGTGTACATTTAAAACAGAGTCTTACACCGCGTCAGTCAAGACTGGATGTAAGTATCATATGATGAAGGCATACAAATTGCAATAAGTGGGATTTTGTGTCTTTCCTATAGTCAATTGAATTCAAGTGTCACTGGGATAGAGGTACAAGTGGTAATACTTATAGATTGAAGCTCTCGTTTTTTGGCTATGGTCTTCACTAAAATAACCGATGAATGTCTTCAAAGTTATGAAAGGGTTCAATATGCTATAGATAAAATGTTTCCATTTTTATTGGAATCCCAAACTTTGGCTCTCCTATTTACAGCAGAGTCATAAATTGAGAAAGGATGGGGCGGCACGGTAGCTCAGTGGTCAGCACTGCTGCCTCTCAGCGCCAGGGACCTGGGTTTGATTCCACCCTCGGGCGACTGTCTGTGTGGGTTTCCACCAGGTGCGCCGGTTTCCTCCCACAGTCGAAGATGTGCAGGCTAGGTGGATTGGCCGTGCTAAGTTGTCCATAGTGCTCAGGGATGTGTACATTAGGTGGGTTATAGGGGGATGGGTCAGTGGGGGGTGGAATGCTCTGAGGTTCAGTGTGGACTTGTTGGGCCGAAGGGCCTGTTTCCACACTGTAGGCATTCTATGATTCTATGAATTCAGGAAAAACCCCTTTTATCTAGAGTGGTTAGAATGTGAGCCTGCAAACACAATGGGAAGTTGAGACAACTCGCATAGATACACATAAGACGAAGTTGGATAAATACGTGAAAGGAGAAGGATATATTGGTCTGGTGAGATGAAGAAGATCAGAAGTAGTCTTGCACTTAACAAAAAGAAATGGTGTTTCAGTGTTGTAGATTCAACCAGCACATCAGGTGTAGACCATTCAAAGTGTCAGTTCATAGGCAGTGGATGCAAGTCTGCTTTGTACAGTTTTTTGATTAAGGAAGTAAGAGTTATTCTCCAATTAACAGAATTACCAATTCTATTACAGGCTGTGTACAGGTTCCATTTTCTTCTACTCCTCAGGTTCCATGTTCTGCCCTCTACCAAGGTTAAATCCTACATCCATACAAAGATTGAAACATGAATAAAGGAACAGTAGAATTAGTAAAATGGAGAGCTTGGGATGTGTAAACTGCACAAGATATTGTCACCAATCAGCAGGATGGTTTATCCATCCAAATGTTTAAGAAACTGGAGTTGAAATATTTTTGTTTCTTTAGATCCCCCGGAGGATCCTCGGGATTTGGAATGTATAACCCAAAACTTTGGTAAACTTAAGTGTTCTTGGAATACGGGAAGAGACACAAATATAGAAACAAACTACACAGTCTGCTCTTGGTGAGTTCTTATCATTTTACATGGACTCCAATTATTGCTATGATATCGTACCACTTGAAAAATACCACACAGTGGTCTAATTAGGGAGATGGATACTATTCTCTGCAGCTGTCAATGGGTGTCCTGAAGGCTGTTGCCAGTCCAGTGCTAGGTTAAGGACATCTCGTTGAGAAGGAGAGGTACTTGGAGAGGGAGGGGAGAGATCTGGTAGTTGTTATCCTATAAAGGATGTTTTGCTGAAAAACTTTGAAGAGGAGCTAAATTAAAAAGCAAGGTAATAATCTCTGGACTACCAGCGGAGCCACAGGCAAACTAGCATCGGGTAAATAAGGCCAAGGAGTTAAATATACAATTCAAAGATTTATGCGGGTGCCATGTGTTTCAGTTCCTGGACACTGGCACCAGTACTGGAGTAGAAAGGAGTTGCTCTGGTGGGATGGACTTCATTTAAACTATGCTAGAACATAGAACAAAAGAACTAGGAGCAGGAGTAGGCCGTCCAGCCCTTCGAGCCTGCTCCGCCATTCAATAAGATCATGGCTGATCTTTTCGTGGACTCAGATCCACTTACCCGCGTTCTCACCATATCCCTTAATTCCTTTATTGTTCAAAAAAATATCTACCTTATCTTTATCTTTAAAATCGTTTACTGAAGTAGCGTCAACTACTTCACTGGGCAAGGAATTCCATAAATTAACAACCCTCTGGGTGAAGAAGTTCCTTCTCAATTCAGTCCTAAATCTGCTCCCTCTTGTCGTAGCTTCACCTGCCAGTGGAAACATCCTCTCTACTTCTATCTTATCTATTCCCTTCATAATTTTATATGTTTCTGTAAGATCCCCCCCTCAATCTTATGAATTCCAATGAATATAATCCCAATCTACTCAGTCTCTCCTCATAAGACAACCCCCTCAACTCCGGAATCAACCTAGTGAACCTCCTTTGCACCCCCTCCAGTGCCAGTACATCCTTTCTCAAGTAAGGAGACCAAAACTGCACACAGTATTCCAGGTGTGTCCTCACCAGCACCTTGTACAGCTGCAACATAACCTCTCTGCTTTTAATCTCAATCCCTTTAGCAATGAAGGACAAAATTCCATTTGCCTTCCTAATTACTTGCTGTACCTGCAGACCTACCTTCTGTGATTCATGCACAAGGACACCCAAGTCCCTCTGCATAGCAGCATGCTGCAACTTTTTACCATTCAAGTAATAACCGTTTTTACTATTACTCCTACCAAAATGTATGACTTCACATTTGTTTACATTGTATTCCATCTGCCAGACCTTTGCCCACTCACTCATTGTATCTATGTTCCTCTGCAAAGTTTCACAGTCCTCTGCACACTTTGCTCTGCCACTCATCTTAGTGTCATCTGCAAACTTTGACACCGTACACGTGGTCCCCAACTCCAAATCATCTATATAAATTGTAAATAATTGCAGTCCCAACACCGATCCCTGAGGCACACCACTAGTCACTGACTGCCAGCTAGAATAGCACTCATTTATCCCCACTCTTTGCTTCCTGTTAGTCAACTGATCCTCTATCCATGCTAATACTTTAGCCTTAGCGTCATGCGTCCTTATGCAGTAGCCTCTTGTGCGGCACCTTGTCGAAGGCCTTTTGGAAATTTAGGTACACCACATCCATTGATTCCCCATTGTCCACCTCGCTCGTAATGTCTTCATAGAATTCCAAAAGACTTGTCAAGCATGACCTGCCCTTCATGAACCCATGCTGCGTCTGTCCAACGGGACAATTTCTTTCAAGATGCCTTGCTATTTCTTCCTTGATAATAGACTCGAGCATCTTCCCCACTATAGAGGTTAAGCTAACTGGTCTATAATTGCCCATCTTTTGTCTACTTCCCTTTTTAAACAGTGGCGTCACATTTGCTGTTTTCCAATCTGCTGGGACTGCCCCAGAGTCCAGCGAATTTTGGAAAATTACCGCCAGTGCATCTGCTATTTCTCCCGCCACCTCTTTTAGTACCCTGGGATGCATTCCATCAGAGCCAGGAGACTTATCAATCCTTAGCTCCATTAGCTTGCCCAACACTACCTCTTCCATAATAATGATTGTTTCCAGGTCCTCACCTATCTTCGTCTCTTTGTCAATTACTGGCATGTTATTAGAGTCCTCCACTGTGAAGACCGATACAAAATACCTGTTCAATGCCTCGGCCATTTCATCATATCCCATAACTAAATTCCCCTTCTCATCCTCTAAAGGGCCAACGTTTACTTTAGCCATTCTTTTTCATTTTATATATTTATAGAAACTTTTTTGCTATCTGTCTTTATATTCTGTGCTAGTTTTTTCTCATGTTCTATCTTACTTTTCTTTATAGCTCTTTTTGTGGCTTTCTGTTGACCTTTAAAGGTTTCCCAGTCTTCTAGTTTCATGCTGTTTTTGGCCACTTTGTATGCCTTCTCTTTCAATTTGATAGCGTCCCTTATTTCTTTAGACACCCATGGCAGATTACCCCTTTTCTTACAGTCCTTCCTTTTCACTGGAATATGCTTTTGCTGAGCACTTTGAAAGATTGCTTTGAAAGTCCTCCACTGCTCTTCAACTGTCCCACCATAAAATCTTTGTTTCCAGTCTACTTTAGCCAAGTCCTCCCTCATTCTATTGTAGTTCCCCTTGTTCAAGCACAGGACCCTGGTATTGGATTTTATCTTCACACTCTCCATCTGTATTCTAAATTCAACCATACTGTGATCACTCCTTCCAAGAGGATCCCTAACTATGAGGCCATTAATTATTCCTGTCTCATTACACAGGACCAGATCTCGGATAGCTTGCTCCCTCGTCTGTTCCATTACATACTGTTCAAGAAAACTATCACGGATACACTCAACGAACTCCTCCTCAAGGCTACCCTGACCGAGCTGGTTCGACCAATCTACATGTAGATTAAAATCCCCCATGATAATTGCCGTACCATTTTTACAGGCATTAGTTATTTCTTTGTTTATTGCCCGCCCCAATGTGACGTTATTATTTGGTGGCCTATAGACTATGCCTATCAGTGACTTTTTCCTCTTAGAATTTCTAATTTCCACCCAAATGGATTCAACCTCATTCTCGATAGAACCTATATCATCTCTCAGCACCGCCCTGATGTCGTCCTTGAATATCAGAGCTACACCACCTCCCTTACCTTCCTGTCTGTCCTTCCGAATAGTCTGGTACCCTTGGATATTTAACTCCCAGTCGTGACCATCCTGTAACCATGTCTCCGTAATGGCTACCAAATCATATTCATTCGCGATGATTTGTGCCGTTAACTCATCAACCTTGTTACGAATGCTATGAGCATTCAGGTAAAGTGCCTTTATGCTAGCTTTCTTAACCTCATGATTTCCAACATCTCTCATAATATCTCCTGAGTTATCCTTCCTTTTTGCTTCTTTCATAGTCTGCCTTGAACTTAAACCCTCCTGCACACATGCTAACCTGCTGCTTACCTTTTTATTTACCATCATACTCCCTGTTGTTTTCCCTTTCCCTTCCCCCCAACACACTAGTTTAAAGTCCTAGTGACCACCCTATTTATCCTTTTCACAAGAGCACTGGTTCCAGATCGGTTCAGATGGAGACCGTCCCATCGGTACAGATCCCTCCGGTTCCAAAACTGCTGCCAATGCCCCATGAAATGGAACCCCTCTTTCCCACACCACTCCCTTAGCCACGTGTTTACTTCCCTAATTTTCTTATCCCTAAGCCAATTTGCACGTGGCTCGGGCAGTAATCCGGAGATTATGACCCTCGAGGACCTGTTCCTTAATTTCGTTCCTAGTGCTTGATAATCCCCAAACAGGTCCTCCATCCTCGCCTTGCCTATGTTGTTAGTCCCAACGTGGACCACAACAACTGGATACTCCCCCTCCCGCTCCAATATCCTTTCAAGCCGGTCAGAGGTGTCCTGCACCCTGGTGCCGGGCAGGCAACACACCATGCGGGACTCCCAATCCGGCTTGCAAAGGATACTATCTATCCCCCTAACTGTAGAATCCCCTATAACTACCACTTGTCTTTTTGCTCCCCCCTCTTGAATGGCCTTCTGCACCATGGTGCCGCGGTGAGCTGGCTCATCCTCCCCGCAGCCCTTTTCCTCATCCACACAGGGAGCAAGTGTCTCGTACCTGTTGGATAAGGTCAAAAGCTGAGGCTCCTCCACTCCTGAACTTAGGATCCCCCTACCTGCCTCACTTGCAGTCACACCCTGTTGTCCCTGATCAGTAACTGAATTTGAATTACTTAATCTACCAGGTGTGACTGCCTCCTGAAACAAAGCGTCCAGGTAACTTCTCCGCCCCGCCCCGACTCCCGGATGTGCCGCAGCGTTTGAAGTTCAGATTCCAGATCTTCAGCTCTGAGCCGAAGTTCTTCCAGCAACCAACAGTTGCTGCAGATGTGGTCACTGCCATTCACAATGGGATCAGCCAGCTCCCACATCATACAGCTACAGCACATCACCTGCCCAGCCATCTCTACTTAGTTAATTACTTTATTACTTTATATCAATTTATGAGTTAAATACTTTCTAATACTTCTCTGCTGTGGTATTTTCAAATAACCAATTAATAGATAAATACAGAAGAAATAGAAAAAGTATAAAAGCCTTACCTTACCAACACACCACAGAGTCCCTTTGTTTTTTGGTTAGAGGAGGAGGGCGGGTGGGAGATGCTACACGTTTAGTGTCTCGGATTCAGCCGCTGCCCAAATATATTCCCGGCAGCCCCCGGTCCTCACTGTCGCCTCTCCCTCTGCTGCTGAAAAATGAAGGCCGCTGACGCTCGAGGTAAGCCCTTTAAGAGGGAAAATTTACCTTCCCGGCAGCCCCCTGGAACCGGCAACCTGATGAATTAAAAAACATGAAATAACTAGAGCTTTCGAGAGGGCTTTAACTAGCTAGGATTGGAGAGGGGAAATGTAAGCTTGCAAAGCAAGAAGACATGACAGCCTTCAGGATTTGGATAATGATACTCAAAATGGAATGGGAAGAGACTGAGTATACAAACATAGAAAAACAACAGGAAATAGGGTCAAAAGGGAGAGTAATAGTAAAAAGGCAAAATTAATGGCTCTTTACTTGAAACTGTTGTGTGCGGAATCAAACAAATGAATTAACAGAAGAATTACAGGTTGATGGGTATGATCTCATTCTGTATTGGACAGTTAATAGGCTCTGGTCAGAACTAAAGCACATAAAAACTTGTCATTTGTGCAATTCAGTAAGGAAGTTTTATTCCATAGCTGTGCACTTTGTAAAAGCTCAATACCTGACTGAAAAAGTCCGCGAACGTGGCTTTTTTGTAGTGCATAACAGTGGCTGCACTGGTATTAATCTTCCAGAAATCCTTAGATTGCTTCTACTCTCCACCCCAGGGCAACATCTTAGCTGCATCTACTTTCTATATCCCTTAAAGTATTTTATATGGTTCAATGAGACTATCTCTCATTCTTCAAAATTCTACTTTACACGGGCCCAATTTGTTTTATCTGTTTTCATAAGATAGTCCCTTTACTCTAGGAACAAGTTTGATGAATGTTTGTTACACTCCCTGTATCCAAAACTGCACGCGTTACTCCAAATGCTCCTCTTCGAAGGAGCCAGTGATTGAAATATCATCCTGATTACACTGGACTCCTGATCCATGGCTATCTGGAACAAAGCCGGCGCTGACGTGATGCCAGAAGGAGGTTGTTTGTATTGGAACAGTCCCTGGTGTGTCACTGTCGTCAGCAGCAGTTGGGATGCCTTCGCAACATCCATCTGCAAGTAGGACTGCGAATGATCTATTTTTGATAATTTCTTTCTCCCAGCCAGTCCACCTCAATAAGTAGAGGTGAATATTGATCTGCACGCAGGACTCGGTTGACTGTGATCTTAAAGTCACCACAAATCCTCACAGCGCCATCTATTTTCAAGACTGGAACGATTGAAGTTGCCCATTGACTGGTGGTTACTGGTTCAATGCTCCCAGATTCACCAGCCATTCCAGTTTCGCCTCCACTTTAAGCTGGATGGCGTAAGATACTAGATGTGCCTTCAGACTCCTTGGACGAGCCTCTGGCTTCAACCAAAGTTTAATTTCTGTCCCTTTCATTTCTCCCAGACTTCCCTTGAAGATATTTTTATACCTGTCTAAAATCTCTTGCAAACTTTCTTTTCAGTTTGCCACCCTATGAACCATGTCCCAATTGAACTTGAATTTCTGTAACCGGGAATGTCCGATTAATGCAGGTTCATCACCTGTTACTACGTACAGAGGCAAATTGGCACACTACGTAGCCCTTCAGGAGCACAACTTGTTCCGTGTATGTCCATCGTGTAATCTTGGCAAGCTTCAAAGGCAGTGCCT
Source organism: Rhincodon typus (assembly GCF_021869965.1). Lineage (NCBI taxonomy): Eukaryota > Metazoa > Chordata > Chondrichthyes > Orectolobiformes > Rhincodontidae > Rhincodon > Rhincodon typus. Next base: position 124,975,294 of record NC_063334.1, read on the forward strand.
TTGGGAATCAGAGACACTGCTGCATCCATATCTGCTTCCAGTTTTCACATTCTTTCCCTCTAATTTGGGAATAACCCAGAAATGGTCAACTTCACCCCTGCTGACCGAATGTTTAACCAAACCTGTGCAGACTCTGGGCCTTCTGCTTCTCCTGCAGACGCAACTGGCTCCCTGACTGGAGGCAATGTACCTTATGCCTTGTCCTCTGCATTCTCTTCCTTAGCTACTTTTTCTCTTGCTTGAGCTGTACCCAGCAATTTCAGGCAATATGACCCATGCCTGTGGCACTGGGCTTCTCGAGTCCAACAGGTTGACTCCATGTAGCCACTCTTGTCTCATCGGTGGCATTCTATGGTTGGCACCACACTTTGCTGAATATTGGCTACTTTATGCACGCAGGTGTTATCAGTCAACTGTGTTGCTTTAATAAAAACCGAAAGAACTGCGGATTCTGTAAATCAGGAACAAAAACAAAGTTGCTGGAAAAGCTTAACAGGCCTGGCAGCATCTGTGAAGGAAAAAACAGTTAATATTTTGAGTCCGGTGATCTGAGGAAGGGTCACCGTACGTGAAACGTTAACTCTGTTTTTTCCTTCACAGATGCTGCCAGACCTGCTGAACTGTGCTGCTTTGCTGGTGGCCAAGTCCATCGAAGTAGCAATTTTGAAAGTTGCCTTGAAGTCCAGGTCTCTCCTTGTTAATGGTTTCTTTTGGATGGCTTTGTGTCTGAGACCAAATGGTCACTGAAGGCACTTGGAGGAACCCTCCAGATTCACAATGTTTTTCTAACTTCTTTAAGGAGATCACATATTGGGAGATGGATTGTCCTTAGTGCTGTACTCGTACATAAAAATGGAAACGTTCTGTAATTATCAGGGGCTTTGGTGTAAAGTAACTCCCCAACACAGTTCTTGGTATGCCTTCTCTGCGGGTTTCTCTGGTTGCATCAGACTCCTTCGAATCGTGAATGTCTTGCTCCCGATGGTGTTCAAGAAGACTGGTATTATTATGTCTTCAGCCACTTTGTTCGCCTTTAAGTACGCATTAAAACATTTGGTTTAAAGCATCCGACAGTCTGTCTCTTCATAAAACAGTCCCATCACTCCAAATTGTGCTGCCACTTTGCTTTCCTGCAATCCAGAAATTTTTTCCACTAGTTGAGTCAAGTAACTGTTTGCGGCCCTAGTTCCCTTGGTGAACGCTCTACTCGGTAGCTCCCTCGCTGACTGTTAGTGTACCATTGTTCCCTGGTGTCAGCCACAGCCCAAGTCCCCTCATGACCACTCCCCGTGACAATTTTGTTAAGTTCCCAGGTGAGTACTGCTCTCCTCAGCCATTGGCTGTGACCCAGATTCCCTCACGACCGCTTTCCTCAAGGTTACCAACACAATCCCACACCATTTTCAAAGTTGAAGTGACATCCTTTCTCCCAACAAAAGAAAAATGGCCTTCGCATGGTTTTTTGGGCCAGATGCCATCCTTGTTGCCAGTTTGTGGTTCATTAGAACCATAAATGGATTACAAGATAGACGGATCATAGAGTCATAGAGAGTCATACAGCATGGAGACAGGCCCTATGGCCCAAATTGGTCCGTGCTGATCAAAATGACCATTCATGCTAAGCCTATTTCCCTGCACTTGGCCCATATCCTTCTAAACCTTTCCGATCCATGTATTTGTCTAAATGTCTTTTAACTATTGTTAATGTACCCATCTCAACCACTTACGCTGGCAGCTCATTCCATATGGGTACCCACTTCTGTGTTTAAAAAAAAGTTGCCTGTCAGGTTCCCAAGTATTCTTTCCACTCTTAACTTTAACTGAAGCCCTCTAGTCCTCAATTCCCCAACCCTGGGAAAAAGATGGAGTGCATTCACCCTGTCCATACCTGTCATGATCTTACACACTTCTATAAGGACCCCCCGCAGTCTCCAATGCACTAAAGAAAAAAGTCCCAGCTTATCCAACCTCTCCCTATAACTCAGTCCCTTGAGTCCTGGCAACATCCTTATAAATTTCTTCTGCACTCTTTCCAGTTTAATAACATCCTTCCTATAGCAAGGTGACCAAAACTGAACACAATACGCCAAATGCGCCCTCACCAATGTCATGTACAGCTGCATCATAACTTCCCAACTTCTATACTCCATACCTGACTGATGAAGGCCAGTGTGCCAAAAGCCTTTTTCACTGCCCTGTCTACCTGTGACTCCACTTTCCGAGAACCGTGCACCTGAACTCAAAGGTCCCTCTCTTCCACTACGCTCCATAAGGCCCTACCGTTCACAATGAAACACCTATCTTGATTTGACTTACCAAAATGCAACACCTCACATTCATCTACCTTAAACTCCATTTGCTATTTCTCGGTCCACTTCCCCAGCTGATCAAGATCCCAGCTGCAATTTCTGATAATATTCCTCACTGTCCACGATACCGCCTGTTTTAGTGTCATCTGCAAACTTACTAATCGTGCCTTGTACATTCTCAACCAAATCATCGATATCGATAACAGACAGCAATGGGCCCAGCACCGGCCCCTGAGGTATACCACCAGTCACAGGCCTCCAGTCCGACAAGCATCCTTCCAGTATTACCCTCTGCTTCCTACCATCAAGCCAGATGTGTATCCAATTTGCCAGCTCTCCCTGGATTCCATGTGATCTAAACTTCCAGAGCAGCCTACCATACGGAACCTTATCAAAGGCCTTGCTGAACTATGTCTACTGCCCTGCCCTCATCAACCTTCCTGGTCACTTCATCAAAGAACTCTAACAAATTTGAGAGACCATGATCTCCCACGCACAAAGCCATGCTGACTACTCCTAATCAAACCCTGTCTTTCCAAATGCATGCATATTTTATCCCTCCGAATCTTTTCAAGTAACTTACCTACCACAGATGTTAAGCTTACTGGTCTATAATTCTCAGGTTTTACTTTGCAGCCCTACTTGAATAAGGGCACAACGTTCACTAGCATTCCGGGACTTCACCCATGGCTAACGATGATGCAAGTATACCAGCCAGGGGCCCTGCATTCTCTTCTCTAACCTCTTGCAGTGTTTTTGTATGTACCTGATCAGGATGAGGAGATTTATCCACCTTCATACATTCTAATACTTCCAACACCACCTGTAGTGTGATATGGACTGTCCCCAAAATGTTGCCACTAACTTCCCAAGTTGTCTTGTCTTTCTCCATGATAAACACAGAGGGAGAAGTATTCATTGAGGACCTTGCCCATCCCCTGCAGTTGCTCACACATATGTCCACTTTGGTCCTTGAGGGGTCCTATTCGCTCTCTAGTACTTCTTTTTCCTTTAATATACTGAACAAATCTGTTTGGATTCACCATAATCTTCTCAGCTAAAGCTATCTTGTGCCCCCTTTTCGCCCTCCTGATTTCCTTCTTCAGAAAACTCCTATATCCCTTGTATATCTCCAGGGATTCCCTTGATCCCAGCTGCCTGCTCCTGAGCCGTACCTCCTTTTTTTTTCTTGGTCAAAGCCTCAATATCTCTTGTCATTCAGGGTTCCCTACTCCTACCAGCCTTGCCCTTCACCTTCACAGGAACATTTAGGCCTTGGACTCTGCTATCATACTTTCAATGGCCTCCCACTTGCCTGATGTCCCTTTGTCTGCAAACAGACTACTCCAATCCACCCCTGCAAGCTTCTGTCTAATTCCATCAAAATTCACCTTGCCCCAATTTACAACTTGAACCTGTGGACCAGTTTTGTCTTTTTCCACAACTGTTTTAAAATTTATAGAACTATGGTCTCTGGTCCCAAAGTACTCCCCACTGTCACCTCAGTCACCTGTCCTGACACATTTTCCAAGAGTAGGTCCAGATTTGCACTTTCCTGAGCAGGACCCTCTATATACTGCTTAAGGAAACTTTGCTGAACGGATTTAACAAATTCCACTCCATCTAAGCCTTTAACACTATGGCAGTCCCAGTCTATGTTAGGAAAATTAAAATCCCCCACTATGACATCCCCATTGCCCCTGCAAGTCTCTGCAATCTCCCTACATATTTGTTCCTCTAATTCCTTTTGACGATTTGGGGGTCTATAATACAACCCCAATAACGTCACCATCCCCTTTATATTTCTCAACTCCACCTACAAAGCCTCACTAGATGTTCCCTCAGTTATTTCATCTGACTACTGCTATGAAACTCCCCTCTTTCCTCCACCTCTGTCCTGCCTAAAGCACCTGCACCATGGCACATCAAACTGTGCTCTCTCCACCACAGCGCTCCGCCGCCCCGCCCCCCCCCCCCCCCAACCCCCCCCCCCCACAACTGCCACAGTCTAGTTGAAATCCTCCCTTGCAGCTGTCGCAAATCTGTCTGCCAGGATATTCATCCCCCTCCATTTCAGGTGCTACTTGACCCTCTGGGACAGGCCCCCTCTGCCCAGAAAAGATCCCAATGACCCAGGATCCTGAATTCTTGCCCCCTGCCCCAATCCTTTGGCGACACAGTCATCTGCCATATCCTCTTGTTCTTACCCTCATCAGCACGTGGCACCGGAAGTAATCCGGCGATTACCACCTTCGAGGTCCTGGTTTTTAACTCTTTTTTTTTCCCAGCTCTCTATAATCACTCCTCAGGACCTTATCCTTGTTTCTACCTATGTCATTTGTGCCAATGTGCATAATGACTTCTGGCTGATCACCCTCCCCCTTGAGAGTGTTCTGCAGCTCCTCTGAGACATCCTGGACCCTGTCACCTGGGAAGCAACAAACCATCCTTCTCCACTGTACCCCTGAGCCAGCTGTCGTGCCACAAACCTGGTGACTGGTGCTTTCCCCTGATCGGTCAAACGCCCCCCCGACAGTATCTAAAGCAATATACTTGTCTTCGAGGGGAATGGCCACGTGGGATTCCTGCACACTCTGCCTACTCCCTTTGCCTTTGCCGGTGGTCATGCAGCCACACTCTGCCTATATCTTAGGTTTGACCACCTCACTAAAACTCTTACCTATGATTCGCTCAGCATCTCAGATGATCCTGAGTGCGTCCAGCTCCCTAACACGGTCTCCCAGGAGCTGCAGCTGGGTGCACTTCCCACAGGGGTAGTCATCACAGACGTTGGAGGTTTCTTTGATCTCCCACATCCTTCAGGAGGAGCATGCCATTGTCCTAACTGCTAATTCAACTGCTCTGAGTTTGAGGAAAGTTAAAAGGACCTTACCTGACTTACCTGAGGATGGTAAGCCTGAAGAGGGAATACTTTAGTGTGTGTCCTTTTAGCTCCACAGTCAGTTTTAGACCACCTTCCCTAGTTCCCACCTCTGGGTCGCGTGTTGTAACTTGCTGTTTTAAAGGGACAACACACCTAACTACATATATGACAAAAGCAGAGTTGAGGCCTTGGACAGATCACCCGTGACTAATAGATTCACAGGGCAGGCTTGCTGCGATGAATGCCCTACTCCACCTTTAATTTCTTGTGTTCTTGTGATATATTGGTGTGATGCTCAACCGTGTTTATTACTTGTTGGTTATGTTGCTTGAGATACAATTAACCTTCGTTTTCCGATTCACCAGGTTGACACCACAATTTTAAGAATGCCTGATGCTGCCCCTGGCATGCCCTTCTGCATTCTTCATTGAAACAGGATTGATCTGCTGGCTTGATGGGCGTGATCAAATGAGACTAATCCAAACCATAAATTGCGGATTGTGTTGGATAATTGGATCTTGAAATGTTATTGAGATATTGGCCCCTTTTGTACGTCCAAGTTGTCTTATTGTTCAGATGTGGAAAGAAAGACAATTCCTCAGTAAACTTCCTTTTAAGAAACAACAATTCAACAGTTTATTCCTTTTGTTTCCTTTGTAGGTTACCAGATAGCTGCACTGAAGTGGGAACTAAAACCTTTATTGAGCGTGACTTTGTTGCATTTCAAGATTTACAATTGCAGATAACTGCTGCTAATGGGTTAGGCAAACAGACATCCGAACAATTTCGGAAGGTTGAACATGACATCGGTAAATATCAAAGCCATTAGTTTCATTTAAAAGATGCAATACAGAATCTTCACCTGAAGTTTGTAGGTGAATGTGGTTATAAAGTATAACCTGTTTTTTTCAGCTTCTCTGGACATGGCTCCCACATTCATGGCGTACTTCGCATTTAGTCAAATTCTCTCGAGTAAGAATGACAAGTGCATTGTTCTGTACGTGTTCTTCTACTGGGTTTATCTCAAACTCTTTTCTCTGTTATTTAAAGGCTGGCATTAAACCATCCCATTTCAATTATCAATGCCATAGCTGAAACAGTGCAGATCAAAACATGCTAAACCCATCAAACATTGGTACAGTGCCAATCATTGTCTCCACTTTGTGTCCTATTGAGTATTGTTACCAGAGTATGTCTGACAGCTCTTTCTCAGAGGGGGATGTGCACTTACGTGCACCTGAGTTCCATCAGTGTGATGGATGCCACAGACAACCCAAAAATCAGGTGTCACATGCTGCAAAGGTTTGCATTGGCTTTTTTCTCAAGAGTGAGGAGAATATTAACATGGTGGTAGTGTTTCTGGATAGTAGTCTACACATTGTAATCAATGCTGTGTAAGTATGAGTGCAATATCCAACTTGACAATTCACTTAAATTCACCTGAGGTTTAGGGAATGAGAAAACTGTAATTGACAATGTCCCACCAATTTGCACTCCCCTAAAACCATGGGCACTAAATCTGGAATTAAAAAGCTAATGATCACAAGATTACCCGATTGTAGTAAAAACACTTCTGGTATATTGTCCTTCAAGAAAATCTGACATCCTTCCCCATTCTGGCCGACATATGACTCCAGAAGCAGGAAGGCTAGCTCCTACCATCAACATGCTAGGCATTATCATTGCCCAGAAATTTAACTGGACTAGCCAGATCATTACTGTAGCTGCAAGAATAAGGCTGGGAATTGTGTGGTGAGTAACCAATGTCTTGACTGTGCAGACCATGTTCAGTGTCTAGTTGGAATTGAAATGAAATAGTCCTACACTTGCCTGGATAAGTACAGCTCCAACTGAAAAAGCTTGGCACCATCTAGGACAAAACAGCCCACTTGATCAGCACCCTATCCACCATTTTCTGCATTCACTCCCTCCATCACTGGGTACACAGTTGCAACAGTGTGTACCATCTGCAAGATGTACTGGAGCAATTTGCCAAGGCTCTTTTGATTACATCTTCCAAACCTGAACTTCTAACCTCAGAAGGCCATAACGAACAAGAAACAAGAGTAGGCCATAGCCCTCCAAACCCACTCTGCCATCCAATAAGATCATGGCTGATCTGATTTTAATTTTAACTCTACATTCCTGCTTATTTCCAATAATCTTCCATCCCCTTGGTACTCAAGAAACTTTCTACCTGTGCCTTAAAATATATAAAGATTCTGCATCCACTACCTTTTGAGAAAGGGAATCCCAAAGAATCTCAGCCCTCTGAGTGAAAATTTGTTTCCTCATCTGTTTTAAATATTTATACATAGAACAACATAGAACAGTACAACACAGTACAGGCCCGTTGGCCCACAATGTTGTGCCGACCTATTATCCTACTAAGACCAATCTACCCTGCATACCCTACATTTTACTATCCTCCATGTGCCTATCCAAGAATCGCTTAAAAGTCTGTAAAGTATCAGACTCCACTACCACCGCCAGCTGTGCATTCCACACTCCCACCACTCTGTGTGAAGAACCTACCTCTGACATTCCCCTATACCTTCCTCCAATCACCTTAAAATTGTAAAATAAAACAAAGTTGCTGGAAAAGCTCAGCAGGTCTGGCAGCATCTGTGGAGGAGAAAACAGAGTTAACGTTTCGGGTCCGGTGACCCTTCCTCAGAAAATGAAATGAAAAATGCCCTAGCTCCCTCAACCTTTCCTCATAAGACCTGCCCTCCCGTCCAGGCAGCATCCTGGTAAATCTCCTGTGCACCCTCTCTAAAGCTTCCACATCTTTCCTATAACAAGGTGACCAGAACTGAACACAATATTCCAAGTGTGGCCTAACCAGAGTTTTATAGAGCTGCAGCATAACATCACGGCTCTTGAACTCAATTCCCCTACTATGACCTCTAGTTCTAGATTCTCCAACAAGAAGAAACATACTTTCAACATCCATCCGGTCAAGTCCCCTCAGGGTCATAATTGTTTTAATTAAGCCACCTGTGACTCTTCCAAACTCCAGAGGATATAGGACTAGCCTATCCTCATAAGGCAATCTGCTCATTCCAGGTATAAGTCTGGTAACCCTTCTTTGCATTAATATCCTACTGGAAGTGTGGGACCAATACTCTACACAGTACTGCAGATATGGTCTCACCAATGCCTTGCATAACTGAAACATAAGCTCCCTCCTTTTGCTTTTAACTCCCCTCACAATAAACCATAATATTCTATTAACTTTCTTGATTACTTGCTGTACCTGCAGACTAACCTTCTGAGATGCATGCACTAGGACACTCAGATCTCTCTGTATCTCAGAATTCTGCAACCTCTCACCTTTTTGATAATGCTTTTTTATTCTTTCTGCCAAAATGGACAATTTCCCACCTTCCCACGTTGTACTTCATTTGGCAGATATTTGCCCACTCACTTAACCTATGTATAATCCCCTTTTCGGTTCCTGTGTGCTCTTCAAAATTCACTTTCTCACCTGTCTTTGTGTCATGTACCATATCTTTGGTCCCTTCATGAAAATTATTTATATAAATTGTAGAGAGTTGAGGCCCCAACACAGATCCCTGTGGCATGCAGCTCGTGACATCCTGTCAACCTGAAAAGGGCCATTTATTTGTACTCTGCTTTCTGTTAGTAAGCTAATTTTCTATCCATGTCAATATGCGGGGGAGGCGATGGCCTAGTGGTATTATCACTGGACTGTTAATCCAGAGATTCAGACAATGTTCTGAGGACCTGGTTTCAAATCCTGCCATGGCAGATGGTGGACTGTAAATTCAATAAATATCTGGAATTAAGAGTCTAATGATGACTGCGGATCTATTGCCGGTTGTTGGAAAAACCCATCTGGTTCACTAATGTCGTTCAGGGAAGGAAACTGCCATCCTTAGCTGGTCTGGCCTACATGTGACTCCAGACCCACAGCAATGTGGTTGACTCTTAACTGCCCGATGGGCAATAAATGCTGCCTAGCCAGCAGTGCCCTCATCCCACGAATGAATGAAGGAAAAAATAAAACTGTCTCCTTCACTGTGAGCTTTTATTTTCTGTAATAACTTTTGATGCGACACCTTATCAAATGCTTTCTGGAAGTTGACGAAGAATACATTCATTGGTTCCCTTTTATCTACAGCAGAAGTTACCTCTTCAAAGAATTTATATAAATTAGTTAAACATGATTCCCCTTTGACAAAGCCATATTGGCTTTGCCCGATCACCTTGAACTTATCAAAGTGACCTGTTATAACATCTTTAATAATAGCTTCTACCATTTTCACTAAGATAGATATTAAGCTAACTGGCCTGTAGTTTTATGCCTCCTGCCTCCTACCCTTTTTGAATAAAGGAGTTGTATTAAGTATTTTCCAAGCTAATGGAATCTTCCGCAAGTCAAATGAGTTTTGGAACATTAAACCCAATTCATCAACCATCTAGAGATAGTAGGAACTGCAGATGCTGGAAAATCTGAGATAACAAGGTGTAGAGCTGGATGAACACAGCAGGCCAAACAGCATCAGAGGAGCAGGAAGGCTGATGTTTCGGGCCTAGACCCTTCATCAGAAATTTCTGATGAAGGGTCT
>NC_063334.1:124985481-125048744 GCF_021869965.1 Rhincodon typus
ATTTCTGATGAAGGGTCTAGGCCCGAAACATCAGCCTTCCTGCTCCTATGATGCTGCTTGGCCTGCTGTGTTCATCCAGCTCTACACCTTGTTATCTCATCAACCATCTAACTAGGTGCTACTTTTAAGACCCTAGGATGAAATCCATCAGAATCTGGGCACTTGTCAACTCCCAGTTCCAACAGTTTGCTCAGTTCTGCTTCCCTGGTAATGGTAGTTTTCTTGAATACCTCCCTCTCTTTTAATTCCCGACCTATAGCTATTTCTAGGCTGCTGCTTGTCTCTAGTGAAGATTGAAGCAAAATATCTGTTCAGTTCTTCCACTATCTCTCTATCCTCAATTCCCCAGACACCTTTTCTGTAGGTCCAGCACTTATTTTGTTAACTTGTTTCTTTTTTAAATATCTGAAGATACTTTTCCTATCTGTTTTTGCATTTCTGGCTAACTTTCTCTCAGACTCTAATTTTTCCCTCATTAATTTTTTAAAACAATTCTTGGCTGTTAGTTTTAATTCTGTCCAATCTTGTGACCTTTGCACATTTATGTCTTTATTTTGAGTTTGATACAATCTTTAACTTTATTAGGCAACCATGGATAGCGGCTCTGTGCCTTTGAATTCTTATATGTTGGAATTGCAATGACATGAGATGCATGGGAACGCAAATAGTTTCCCTCCAACTCACACCCCATTCTGACTTAAATTCTGGAGCACCATCCCTAAGAAGTCTTTGTGTGGGCCTACACCATATGGACTGTAGCAGTTGAAACTGGTGGCTCAGCACCAAATATTCAAGGCCAGTTAGAATGGGAAATAAATATTGTCCTTGGTAGTGAAGTGGTTGTTCTGTGAATTTTTTTTTTTTAAATCTGTTACTCTTTTTCTGATCTTCTCAATATAGATAACTTGCTTCAGACATCATTATTTTTGATCTGTTTGCATTTCAGTATTTCAACCTTACACACCAGAACTCCTCAGGGTGTTGAAAGGCCCAACTGACTTCCAGCTAACTGTGGAATGGAATGAAGGTGGCACAAAATATGGTGTAGGTTTAGAACTAATCTTCGAAATCCAGGTCCTCCACACACACAAAATGCAAGTGGTCTGGACGGTAAGTGAAATTATGAAATTATACATGGAGAATTGATGTCAGTTATTGGACTATCATTTGAGAAACTCTGGTGAAAGATTCTTGCAGTCAAGTGTATTGTTCTGGTCTTCACCTGAGAACACCTTAGGTTTTCAGCTCTCTCTCCTCCTGTCACGTAAGACCTGGCTTGTGATAGAGTACGCTTGGTAAATCTAGTCTGTATGCATATTGAAAAAATTTGACCATGTGCAGGTATCCCAGCTGAGCCTGAAGTCTACACGTGTAGGTTTTAGTAGCTGGATCAGAAGATATAGCGGCATGGTGGCTCAGTGGTTAGCACTGCTGCCTCATAGCGCCAGGGACCCGGGTTTGATTCCATCCTTGAGCGACTGTCTGTGTAGAGTTTGCATGTTCTCCCCGTGTCTGCGTGGGGTTTCTCCGGGTGCTCCAGTTTCCTCCCACAGTCCAAAGATGTGCAGGCTAGGTGGATTGGCCGTGTCAAATTGCCCATAGTGTTCAGGGATGTGGAGCTTAGGTGGGCAATAGGGGGATGGGTCGGTGTGGACTTGTTGGACCAAAGGGCCTGTTGCCACACTGTAGGGATTCTATGATCTATGAACTATTCTACCCATTGAGTGGCAGACTGGACTCAATGAGAAAACTACCAGGAGTGAGACTCCTATTCACTTTGTCTTGCTTTTCCTGACTTGGGTGCTGAAGCAACTGAATTAACAAGTTAGCTGACTCGCTGGAACCACTCTGAATCTCAAACAACTTTATATTCAATGAAGTCCTTTTCAAAGTGTTATCAAAGAACAAATAGGACATGTGGCAGCCAATTTCTGCCCAAGACGGTATCCAATAACATCTGACTATAATTTTTAGGTTATGTTCCCTAGTGTGAGATTGCCCGACTCACCAAATGTAGTTTATCTATTTCTACCCTCTCTGATTTTGACTTAATATTATAGAAAGATCCCACCCATATTTTTCTGAAAAAGGATTATTTTTGCAGGGGAATTACAGTAGCGCTCTGGACATTTACCGTGACAAGATCCTGCAGTTCAACTGGACCTCAGATATGCCTCTCCAGTGCACAGCACACTCTGTGAGGATCCGTGCCATTAGCGGTGAGAGTGAAGTCCTGTTTTCTGGTGTCAAAGCTTGGAGTGACTGGAGTCCTGCCTTAACAATTGAAGGTGAGTCCCTTGTTACCTTCCTGAGATATTGAAACAGTATGACTGGATCTCACCCATATATTCAAACAAAAACTTCACTGACGAAGGTAGGTTCACTGAGTGATGTGATGTCAATCTGTATGGTATAAAGCCATGCTGTGCATTCTGGCATATAACTTGCCATTAGCGATATGAACTCATTTAATATACAGTAAATTGTATGACATTTTTCAAGTAACCCTGAGGGTATTGTATCATATTTTAGTTCGCTTTGGTGGTGTCGTCTGAGAGTTTTCATTGAATCATAGAATCACTACAGTGTGGAAGCAGGCCAATCGGCCCATCAAGTCCACACCAATCGCCCAAAGAGTGTATCATCCAGACCCATCCCCCATACGCTATCTCTAACTGTGCATTTCCCGTGGCCAGTCTACCTAGCCTGCACATCTTTTGGGCTTCGGGGGGAAACCAGAGAATATGCAAACTCCGCGCAGACGGTTGCCCGAGACTGGAATTGAACCTGGATCCCTGGCACTGTGAGGCAGCAGTGCTAGCCACTGTGCCACCCAATGTCTAGGCCACTCGCCTGTCAGAGAGTTGCACTCCGTGTAACTTGGACCAATGCAGCAAATTGTTTTGATTGGCCCATAAGTACTATTTTCTGCAATTCAGCGCAAAACTGAGACAAAACAGTAAATTAATTTGAGTGTTTGTCTGCATTGATGACAGGCTACATACACACCTGTAATTCTGGACTTGCAGACTACAAGGCACAAGTCAGGAGTGTGATGGAATACTCCCCACTTGCCTGGATCAGTGCAGCTCCAGCAACACTCTAGAAGCTTGACACCATCCAGAAAAAGCAGCCCACTTAATTGGCACCGCATCCACTCCCTCCACTGCTGAGGCTCAGTAGCAGCTGAGTGTACCATCTATAAGATGCACTGCAGAAATTCACCAAAGCTTCTTAGACGGCACCGTTGAAACCGATAAATTCTTCCATTCTAAGTACGAGGGGAGCAGATGCATAGGAAGGCCATCGCCTGCAAGTTTCCTTCTAAGTAACTTATAATCCTAACTTGGAAATAAATGGCCCTTCCTTAATTGTTGTCAGGTCACACTGCTGGAATTTCCTCTCTACGTGCATTGTGGGTCTACCTACAGCTTATGGTCTTCAGTGGTTTGAGAAGGAAGCTCACCACTACCTTCTCAAGGGCAACTAGGAATGGACAATAAATGCTGGCCCGGCCAGTCATGCCCACATCCCAGGAGTGAATAAAAACAAGACTTCTTTCATCCTTCGTGTATTTTCCAATGTTCCACTTCTCTTGAGGACATGCTTTTCCACACTCCATACCAAGACAATATGTTAGGGAAATGTTTTCTACCCATCTCAAACTGAAGTTATTTTGCTGCATCCAGTCACCTCTCTTCCTGTTTGTCTCCCTTCTCAGCTACCATCTGTACATTCTCCCTCCAGATCTTGTTCCTATTTCCTCACTCTCTGTTCCTCTCATATCAGTCTTCCTTTCATATCACAGCTTCTGTCCTCCTCACTCCTGCAATCTCTGCACCTCAGCCCTTCCCCTCTCCTGCCTGTCCTGTCCTTCTCCTATCATGTATTATCTCCCACTCTCCTGCCAGCCCCTCTCCCACTTTCCCTGACCATGCCAACTTCTCTTTCTCTCCTCCTCCTTCACTTTGTTCTTTCCCCAGCTCCTCCACCCACTTGGGTGTTGGGTATTGGCGAGCTGGAGAGTGGGCAAAAGATGGTGGGGGCAGATGATCTGAGATTAGAATTTATCTACAGTGCTACCATCAAATATTTTTTGAAGAATCGATGAGCTCAACACAGCCCTCAAGGGGTGTGTCTTCAGCTTGTAACTTCTAAAGTGTGTGGGCACATCACTGGGCCTCTCTAGTTCACTGTTGAGCTGTGGTGTGAATGTTTGGTCAAGGTGAGGGTCAGCAGTGAACACCTTCCCTGACAGTAACTTTACTTCTGCATGTGATCTGCTTTCTGCTCACATCAAATTCTTTGCATCTTTGTTACGTAGAACATAGAACGGTACAGGCCCTTCGGCCCACGATGTTGTGTTGACTTATTATCCTACTAAGATCAATCTACCCTGCATACCCTATGTTTTGCTATCCTCCATGTGCCTATCCTGGAGTCGCTTAAATGTCTCTTAAAGTGTCGTCAAGTTAACGTCAAAGCCCTTTCAATCAGTTTATTAGGTGAAAGGTGTCATGTAAGCCAAAGTTGTAATAAGTTCAGATAAAAGCCTGTTGACCTGAAATGTCAACTTTGTTTTTAGCCCTGTAAACGCTGCCAGAATTGAGTGCTTTGAGCGTTTCTGTTTTATTTGTCATAAGTATGTTTATTTTTCTTTTCCAGGGCTAGACACATTTAACCAAACCAAGGGTAAAATCTATCCCGTGGATGGTACTGTTCTAAAAGCAGGATCCAGCTTGACGTTTTGTTGTGTAGCTGGTCAAGGAAAAAGAATTGATAAATTGTATTTTAGTGACTTGAATGCAACAGTTATCGAATTAAGTGACAGGAGCCAGGCCATCAAGGTACAGAATGTCACCCCCTCGATAGAATCTGGAACAAACGTTCTTTGCATTACAAACGTGCTTGAGTACGAAGGAGCAGTCATATATATTGGCTGTAAGTATTGTGGTGAGATGAATGGCAATTAACTTTGGTTGGTCTTGATTTCTGTATTTGTGTGCATGCTGAATGTTGGAAATTGATGGCCGCCTGATTGAGCTGGGTTGCCAGTATACCTTGATGTCCACACACTGCAATGCCAGTGCAGTGCACACCATGCAAAACGATGTACATTCAACAAACTATACAATGCTTGTATACCAAATATGATCATGAATAATGTATGTGGTGTAGATTGGTGGATATGGTTGCCTTTGATCATTGGCGTTGTTTTGATAGATGAGCAACATTTCAAGTGTGGTAAGCTTACTTCACTGGTTAATGGTGCTGAAGGGAGGAAGCCCAATAATTCTTGCAGTGGTCACCTGTTTCATACTTATCTCCTAAATGATTACTGGTAGCTGTTGACCATGTGTAGCAATCATTGTTTGTAGTAGTTGTACATCAAGTGATGATGTGAGTCTTGGAATCAAATTGTCATTGTAGGAGCCAACTGTGGCTGTATCCACAGGCTTTCTGTAAGACGGTAAGATAGAGGAGTGGAATTAGGCCATTTGGCCCATCGGTCTGCTCCACTATTTATCATGGCTGATGTGTTTCTCAACCCCGTTCCCCTGCCATCTTCCCGTAACCCTTGATCCCCTTGCTAATCAAGAGCCTATGTATCTAAAGACCGAATGAGTGCGTTTGAACTTGTGTTTTTAGATCCCCCTGATTTGCCAAGAAATCTCAGCTGTGAAACACGTGACTTACAAACACTAAACTGTACTTTCGAACCAGGGAGGTCAACTTCATTAGTCTCAAAGCGTCGGACTATATATAGTCTCATCAACAGGTAAGCTCCTTTCTGTGTTTATTTCACTTTTCCTTTGTGAATTTGTGTTCATCGAACTGAGTCGGACTGTGTGGCCCTTTATCAAACCAGTCTTCTCAGAATCACAGAATTACTACAGCACAGAAGGAGGCCATGCGGCCCATGTGCCTGCAGTAGCTTTTTGAATAAGCATTTCTCCAGCCTTTTCCCCATAATCTTGCATATGTTCCTTTTCAAGTAACTATGCTCTTTGAAAAGCTTGATTGAGCCTGCTGCCAAAACAGTCTTGGGTTGTGCCTTCCAGATCCTAACTACCTGTTTTGTGAAAAAGCTTTTTCTCTTATCACTTTTTTCAATTACTTTAAACCTGTGCCCTCCTCTTCTTAGATAACAAGGTGTAGAGCTGGATGAACACAGCAGGCCAAGCAGCATCAAAGGAGCAGAAAGCTGACGTTTCGGGCCTAGACCCTCCTTCCCTGTCTGTGTGGAGTTTGCACGTTCTCCCTGTGTCTGTGTGGGTTTCCTCTGGGTGCTCCGGTTTCCTCCCACAGTCCAAGTAGATTGGCCATGCTCAATTGCCCATAGTGTTCAGGGATGTGTAGATTAGGTGGGTTATAGGGGGATGGGTCAGGGTGAGATGCTCTGAGGGTTGGGCTGAATGGCCTGTTTCCACACTGTAGGGATTCTATGATCTATGATAACTTCCTAAAATACATCACCCAGCACTGGGTGCAACACCCTACCAGGGGCTGTACCAGTGTTTGAAACAAGTTCAGCATAACTTTCCTGCTCTTGTTCCATCTTGTGACCTTTGTCTGTGGATGGTAGAGCAGTTCCCATGCACAGTGGCAATCAAGCTGAAACAGCTGCTGTGAAGCTGATTGACAGATGAATGCACACCATTCCGTTTGGATGTGATTTGACTGCTGCTCTCACAGGTGAAAGGTCAGCAATTTCAATCTGTATTCTGTAAACTGTTTGCTTTTCTTTGGTCAACCCTCTTGAGTCTACCCTCCCAAGATTTTCTTTCTTTGGGAGCTAGGGGACTGCATCCAAATATAAGCTTTGAGCCACGAAACCAAAGTGACTAATTCTTTGAGTCGCTCCAGGGCTCTCCCGGTCAGTTTTGTGCATTATGTGAAGGAATGTTTTTCCATTCAGACTAGCTGCTTGCCTCAAGTAGGTGCAAACAATCCCATAACACTGGTTCGTACAAGAGCTGCTGGGGGCTTCTCTGAAAGTCAAGGCTATTGTTTCTCCTCAGGCAGTCATATCTAAAACATTTATTTCCTGTTTGAGGGACCTGCAGTACAGAAATTGGCTGCCTTAAATTCCCATGAGTTAAAAATCAGCAAACATCATCGTTTTATTATACGTGAAATTACTTTAACTTCAATTCCCAGACATACAGTTTGGAAATCATTAGCTGTTAATAGAAGACAGTGTAAAAACCAAGAGCTATGCAACGGTGACCACACACTGTCTCCAATATTTCTCATTCATTAGGTCATCCGAGACCACCTCACCATGTGAAGAAGCTTCAAAGATCCACCCGGATTACTGGTGCAGTTTTCCGATTTCAAATGGCAATGATATATATAATCTTTCAGTACATGGTAAAAATCCATTGGGGGAAGCTCAGTCCCATATAACGGTGGATGTGACCAACGTGTGTAAGTATATCATTTATAATAAAGATTGTCATAAACCTTCTGCGCTGTTGTCTTCGCCTTCAATTTATTCCAGCAGGTGTCTGTTGGAATATTTTAAATTTGCTTCGAGACAAGGCAATTGGCCTCCCATTGTTTGTGTCACTGCCCATTCTTCATGTATTGAACCAGACATAGTCAACAGGCTAGTCACACACATTCATACAAATGCAGCTTATCATATGGAGGGAATAAGGCCTCCCTTGATCTTCATTTCCAACTTCTGTCGCGACATCGATCGCCTCAACATCTCCACTCCTGTCACTCACTCCAACCTCTCCCCCATGGAATGTGCAGCCCTTTGCTCCCTCCGGTCCAACCCGAACCTCCCCATCAAACTCGCAGACAAGGGAGGCACGGTTGTGGTATGGCATGCTGACCTTTACATCGCGAAGGCCAGGTGCCAACTCTCTGAAACCACCTCCTACCACCCCCTCGATCATGACCCCACACCTGACCACCAAACCATATTTCTCAAACCATTTATAACCTCATCACCTCAGGTCACCTCCCACCTTATTGTTCCCCAACCCCACACCGCCTGCTTCTATCTCCTTCCCCAAATCCACAAACCTGACTGCCCTGGTTGACCTATTGTCTCTGCCTGCTCCTGCCCCACTGAACTTATCTCCACTTGCCTTGACTCTGTTTTCTCCCCTCTGATCCAGGAAGTCCCCACCTACGTCCGGGATACCACCCACACCCACCACCTCCTCCAAGACCTCAGCTTCACTATGGACATCCAGTCCCTATACACTTGTATCCCCCACGCGGATGGCCTAAAAGCCCTCCGCTTCTTCCTCTCCCAAGGCCCAACCAGTTCCCATCCACTGACACCCTCATCCACTTAACTGAACTTGTCCTTACCCTTAACAACTTCTTTAACTCCTCCCACTTCGTACAGACTAAGGGGGTGGTCATGGGAACCCGCATGGGCCCAAGCTGTGCCTGCATCTTCATAGGAAAAGTGGAACAATCCCTCTTCCGCTGCTCCAGTGGCACTATCCCCCATCTCTTCCTCCGCTAAATTGGTGACTGTATCGGCACTGCCTCGTGCTCCCACGAGGAGCTTGAACAGTTCATCATCTTTACTAACACCTTCCACCCCAACCTCAAGTTCACCTGGACCATCTCTGATACCTCTGTCTCCTTCCTGGACCCCTCTGTCTTCTCTGGTGACCGCCTCAAAACCGACATCTATTTCAAGCCCACCGACTCCCACAGCTACCTAGTCTACACCTTCTCTCACCACCTTCCTACAAGAATGCAATCCCCTACTCCCAATTCCTCCACGTCTGCTTCCAAGATGGGGCATTCCATCCTGCACATCCCAGATGCCCTCCTATTTCAAGGACCGTAACTTCCCCCCTCCAGTGATAGAAAATGCCCTCAACCACATCTGTTGTGTTTCCTGCACCTCTGTCCTCACATCCCCTCCCCCCAACAAAGACAGAATTCCCCTTGTCCTCACATATCACCCCACTAACCTCCACATCCAACGTATTATTCACTGCTACTTCCTCCACCTACAATCCGACCCCACAACCAAAGATATATTTCCCTCCCCACCCCAATCTGCCTCTTGTAGGGACTGTGCTGTCTGCGACTCCCTCGTTTGCTGCACACTGCCCACTAACCCCACCGCCCCCAGCACCTTTCCCTGCAACCGCAGGTAGTGCTACACCTTCACCTCCCCTCCATCCAAGGCACAAAACATGCCTTCCACATGAGACAGGGGTTCACCTGCACATTGGTCTACTGCATCAACTTCTCCCGATGTGGCCTCCTTTGCATCAGTGAGGCCAAGTGGAGACTTGGAGACTGTTTTGTAGTGCACCCGCGCTCTGTACGCGACAAATGACAACACCTTCCGGTTGCAAACCATTTTAACTCCCCCTTCCAATCCCTGGGTGACATGCCCGTCCTGGGCCGCCTCCAGTGTCATAATGACACCACCTGGAAACTGGAGGAGCGGCGCCTCATATTCCACCTCAGGAGCCTATAGCCCAATGGCCTAAACATGGATTTCACCAACTTTAAAATCGCCTCATCCCATGTCCAATCCTCCCTCTCATCCCCGGCTCCTTGACCTGACACAACCTGTCCATCATCTCTCCCACCTATCTGCCCCTCCCATCCCACTGACCAATCCACATCACTCCCTACATGCGCTCACCTATCACCATCCCACCTACCTTCCCCAGCCCCACACCCCCTACTTATTTATCCGCTCCTTTCCCCCTCCCCATTTCTGAAGAAGGGTCCCGACCCGAAATGTCAACTTTCCTGCTCCTCTGCTGCCTGGCCTACGGTGTTCCTTCAGCTCCACACTGTGTTATCTTTGACTCCAGCATCTGCAGTTCTTGCTATCTCTCTTGATTTTATTACCTGTCCTTTTGACAAACTAGATGATAGAATTTTTACGTATGTGCAACAGTATGACTGAAAACCTAATGCAGCCCAATATTTGGATGTTTAGTGAGCTTTCTGCAAAACACCTGGGGTCCTAAAAGGTTTTCAGTTGAATGCAGGCAGATGTCTAGCACCTTTCTGTTTGGCCTGATTAGTGCCACTAGCACAATGTCATGCAAACGTGATTTTTCAGGCATCCACAGTTCTTTTGGTTTTTTAAGTGCCACCGGCTTTATATTTGCCAATAGGTTTGCGTACGAATCTTTGCGGTTGAGTTGATGACTTTTAATCTTTCTTCCAGTTCACCCTTATGCCCCTCACCAGCTGAGGGAAGAAGCCAAAATATTAACAAGTCTCAACGTATCCTGGTCAGATCAAGTAGATTATACCGGGATCACACTGCTTTGTGAGATGGAAATAAGAGATCATTTGGGGAGCAACATGACAGTAAGTAATTACATCAAAAACATTAACTTTTCTAATCTCATTTCTTTTTATTTCTGCTAAAGCCACTAACTTATCTGAGACCAACTTGTTGACCTGTAAATAGCACTGCCCAGATTTAACTCATTCAACCTCAGGATGGGATGAGTCCTCAATCTTTATTTTTATTTTTTTCATTTTATTTCTCTATTTGGTGGGGTTAAAGGATCTTTCTTAGGAGGGTAGCTGGTGACAAGAGGTCAGTGTTGGGACCACAACTTTTCACTTTATACATTAATGATCTAGATGAAGGAACTGTGGGCATTCTGGCTAAGTTTGCAGACGATACAAAGATAGGTAGAGGGACAGGTAGTATTGAGGATGCGGGGAGGCTGCAGAAGGATTTGGACAGGTTAAGAGAATGGGCAAAGAAGTGGCAGATGGAGTACAACGTCGGAAAGTGTGAGGTTATGTACTTTGGTAAGAAGAATAGAAGCATGGACTATTTTCTCAATGGGGAGAAAATTCAGAAGTCTTAAGTGCAAAGAGACTTGGGAGTTCTAGTTCAGGATTCTGTCAAGGTAAACTTGCAGGCTGAGTTAGTAGTTAGGAAGATAAATGCAACTTTGGCATTTATTTTGAGAGGACTTGAATATAAGAGCAGGGATGTACTTCTGAGGCTTTATAAGGCTCTGGTCAGGCCACATTTGGAGTATTGTGCACAGTTTTGGGCCCCATATCTCAGGAAAGATGTACTGGCCCTGGAGTGGGTTCAGAGGAGGTTCACGAGAATGGTCCCAGGAATGGAGAGTTTAACATATGAGGAACATTTGAGGACTCTGGGTCTATACTTAATGGCGTTTAGAAGGCCGAAGGGGGGGATCTAATTGAAAGTTATAGAATACAGAATGGCCTGGACAGAGTGGATGTTGGGAAGATGTTTCCATTGGTAGGAGAGACTAGGACCCAAGGGCACAGCCTTAGGGTAAAGGGAAGACCTTTTACAACAAAGATAAGGGGAAACTTCTTTAGCCAGAGCGTGGTGAATCTATGGAATTCACTGCCACAGAAGGCTGTGGAGGCCAGGTCATTGAGTATATTTAAGACAGAGATAGATTCTTGATTAGGGTTACGGGGAGAAAGCAGGAGAATGGGTTGAGAAACTTAGCTATGATTGAATGGTGGAGAAGACTTGATGGGCTGAATGGTCTAATTTATGCTCCTATGTCTTATGGTCTTGTCACTTTTTATAAGGGGGGAGGTGATGGCCTCGTGGTATTGTCGCTGGACTTTTAATCCAGAGATTTAGATAACGTTCTGGGGACCTAGGTTCGAATTCTGCCACGACAGATGGTGGAATTGGAATTCAATAGAATATGTGGAGTTAAGAATCTAATGATGACCATGAATTTGTTATCGATTGTCAGAAAAACACATCTGGTTCACTAATGTCCTTTAGGGAAGAAAGCTGCCATCCTCACCTGATCTGGTCTATATGTGACTCCAGACCCAACATGGTTGACTCTGAAATGCTCTCTGGGCAATGAGGGATGGGCAATAAATGGTGCCTAGCCAGTGATGTCCTCATCCTGTGAATGATTTTTAAAAAAAAAAAAAATTCCTCTATTTTCTAATTTAGTCCTACAATCTGCAATGCTGCACTTTTTATTTCTTTATTTTCCAGTTTTGTTTCCCCAAGAACTTGTAACTGAAGAATCTATACCTTTGTACCTAAGATGGTGACGTAAGAGGCGATTTGTAAATTTTTCACTGTACTCATCTGATTGCATGTGACAATAAAGCTAATTCAATTCAGTTCAATTCATTACAATAGTGACCAAATGATGATGTGATGCAAACCTGATTTTCCCAGTTGAGGAGCTCATAAATTGTGCAGGATGGTATTTCCAACTCTGGAGGGTTTTGAGGATGTCTTTTTGAATGTAAGGAGTGAAGTGACAAAGGATGGTAGTATTGACGTAGCTAAAGGAATATTTACCAATTGTAGAACAATGTCACAATTTCCTTGTATTTATATGGTATTTATTGATATGTAGACCAATTAGCTTAACGTCAATGGCAGGAAATAGGATCTTCAATCTTTCATCAAAAAGATGTAATGGATAAACATGCAGAAGTTTGAAATAAACCATATCGTCGTCTACTGCAAATATTTTGACCTGTTTTGCACTGTACTCATGACCAGCCCATTGGTGTATACCAGTGTATATGTTCCCTTTAGCGACCTTCCATCCTCCTTTATTTAACCCCACCACTGTTTCATTCTATTTCGTTTGCAACTTTAGCATCACGTTTGATCCTAAGAGGAGCTTCTAACCTCATACTTACACCATAACTGAAACTGTCCATTTCTGCCTTTGTCTCAGTGCCTGATTTTACTCCAACTGAGCTCACCTGCTGCTTGAAACCTTTATTTGTTCTTTCATTATCTCTAGACTTGGCTATTTGAATGCACTTCTGGCAGTATTCTACTCTCTGTAAACTCTAAGTCATCCAAAAGCTCTAATTCCCATGGGTTACCTTGGACTTTCTGTTCCATATCACCCCTACAATCGCTGATCTTGGCTACTGGTCAAGTAACATCTTGACTTTCACTGTTGTTTTCCAATACCCCCATGGACTCAGCTTCCTGTCACTCTATAAGCTCCCCCTGCGCCCACAACCCTCTAGGCTCCTCCTAAACCTGGCTCTAATTTCACTGGTGCCAGCATTGCTGACTACACACAGAGTCATAGTCATACAACATGGAAATCCGACTTTTTGGTCTAACCAATCCACACTGACCATGTTCCCAAACTAAACTAGTCCCACCTTCGGTTTTCTATGCCCAAGCTCTGGGCTTGACTTCCTATCTTTCTGTCTACTTCGCTTTCTTCTTTTAAAACTCTTCATAAAGAAAATCTGCCTTTTTGAGTAAACTGTTGGTCATGACTTAATATCTCCTTGTGGTTCAATATCATACTTTTCTTTATAATGTTTTATTACATTAAAGGCAGTATTTTAATATAAGTTGTTTGTCTAACTTTTAACTTGCTCTTAAATACATATTTGCTACTCAACTACGCTTCTGGTAGTGAGTTTCACATTGTAGCCTCCCTAGGTGAAGAAATGTCTCTTACCTTGTCTAGTTATAGCCCCTAGACCTTGCCTGCAAATGGTATTATCTTCCTATGGCTTTCGTAATCATAAAAACATCTATTAGGTTACCCTGTAGGCTCCCCCTGAGAGAAGGACCTCTGTTGTTCAGTATTTTGTTTAGTCTGTCAGTTCTGGTACATCTATTTTTCTACTTTTTTTAGCAACTCTTTATTCATTTATTCATTCACGCGTTGAGGGCATTGCTGGCTAGGCAGCATTTATTGCCCAGGGGGCAGTTAAGAGTCAAACGTGTTGCTTAGGGTCTGGAATCCCATGTAGGCCAGACCAGGTAAGGATAGCAGAGTCCTTCACTAAAGGACATCAGTGAACCAGATGGGTTTTTCCTGACAATCAACAATGGATTCGCAGTCATCATTAGATTCTTGATTCCAGATATTTATTGAATTCAAATTCCACCATCTGCCATTGGTGGGATTCGAATCTGGGTCCCCAGAACGTTGTCTGGGTCTTTGGATTACCAGTCCAGCCATAATACCACTAGGCCATCACCTCCCAAAACTCTGGATTCTTCTTACAGTACGGAGACCTGACGTGTCAACTTGGGAATCTGTGGAATTCAGGCCTAAGACTTGCAAGTGGTGTTAACCACGTAAATATTGGTTTCTCCCCCCCAGAGGAGTTTCCCCTTATTGCACAATTTGTCTCCCAGTTATAGTGACAGGAGTAGGTCATTCAAACCTACCCAACCATTCCGTATTCAACTATTTGTGCCTGATCGAACTCTTCAATGGCTTTATTCACTCCATTTCTATAAACCTTTGTCATGGTAATCAGAAATCTATCAATCTCTATCTTAAACATATGGAAATACTTCTACAGCCCTCTGTGGTGGAGAATTCCAAAGATTCACAACCCTCAGGAAGCAGAAATTCTCCTCATCGTTGACCTGAATGGTATTCCCTTATTTTAAAGTTGTGTCCCCTGCTTCTGGATTCTCCAGCCAGGGGAAACATTTTTAACTGCATTATCATGTCTATCCCATTCAGCATTTTGTAAGTTTCAATGAGATCACCTCTCATTCTTTGAAACTCTAGAGATTACAGACCCGATTTTCCCGACCTATCTTGTTATTGATGAGTAATTGATGCAGTGTCTAATCTATAAACATTTTTGTATTGCAGTATAACTACTCTGTGATTGGAGGACCTAAGGATGCAAGACACATAGTAACATTAGACAATTTGAGACCTAATACAAGATATTCCATTCAGGCTCGTTATTCTGCTCAGCATTTTTGGAAGTGGAGTAAATGGAGCAATTTGATAAATGTTGTAACTGAACAAGCTGGTGAGTAACCAAGAGGAGCGTAATCTAGGTCAAAGACTGTGTTATGCAAGACTAGCTACTCTCCACATGGAGAAAAGTTAATGTTGTGGATGCAGCACTTTGCTGCAGATAACAAGGATTAGAAGCAAACTTCATAAACTTGATTGTATGTAGAGTGAAACTCCCATTACACTATCTCCATCATCATATCCTCAGGACAGGAATGGCATGGATTAAATAGAGTAAAGCTCACTCTGCGCTGTCCCATAATACACTCCCAGGATGGGTGCAGCACAGGGATAGGTACAGAGTAAAGCTCACTTTATGCTGTCTCCTTCAGACACCCCCAGGACAGGTGCAACACTGGATTCAGATATTGAGTAAAATGTCCTCTATACTCTCCCCATCAAACATATCCAGGTAGGTACAGCGCAGGGTTAGATATAGAATAGATTTCTCTCTACACTGTTCCATTAAAACACTCCTAAGGGTGGCAAAAGAACTGACCAAGTGTATGTGATTAGGAATATCATGTGTTAAGAAGCAGTGATATGTTCACAGTTGAAATTATTGTAATAAAATGCAAGGGAAATTCTCGAAGTTTGTATCACCACAGATGAAATGTCTGATTTTGCACATTAAACGCAAATGTAGCGGTTTTATAGCACTCTGCCCATACTGCTTTCTGTTTTATCTGTGTTGGTGGTGGTACTGCGTAGCTTGAAGTTTGTGTTTTTGCCCGTGAACTTATGCTAAAGATCCAATCTGGGTTAAACTAAGCAACAATTTGGCAAGAGTACATTCTTGATTCCATAAACTACATTTGGGGTACCATGCAGTAACAAGATAATTCCATATTAGAAAGTTGACAGATGATGTATGTCAAATGTTTTTCCCTCTTATGCCCGTTTGTCTCTCAAATTCTTCTAATTACAGCTCCATCAACCAGCCTGAATGTCTGGAGAAAGATTATGCCAAACAGGACTGTGACTATTTACTGGAAGGTAAGGACTACAAATGATAACATTGAGACATGAGGTGAAAGTCCAGGCAAAAATTCGAAATTTTAGAAAGGAGGCTAAGGCCTGGAGGAGGTCGCAGAGTACTAGGGATAAGTTGTTTCAGTTCTATGGAAAAACTGGAGCATCTGGAATTGATTGCCTAGCAAATGGCAACAGCAGGTCAGGCAGTATCTGTGGAGAGATTTTTCAGTTGCTGACCTTTCATTGGAATCAATACTGAAGGTCATTGACCTGAAATGTTAACTCTGTTTCTCTCCTCAGATGCTGTATTTACCACACAAAACGTTCATTTGATACATCAAGTCCATGTCGACTTTCCAGTGAGCATTCTAATCCTTCCCTCACTGAATCCCTGTCTCCCTGCAAGTAAGATTCATTCAAATTGGCAACAAATTTCTTCTGAAATAATTGATCCACTCTGCTCTCAGCATCATTGTGGATAGCGAGCTCCTGGTCATTGCCACTTGCTGCATGAGAAAAGGTTCAATCTTATAGTCTCAAGAGGGTCAACCTGTGGGATTCCTTCCATAGAAGGCTGTGGGGGCTGGGTCACTGATTATATTCAAAAAAAGAGATTGATAGATTTTTAGATTTTAAAGGCATTAAGGGGTATATAGAGATAAAGTGGCAATATGATGTTGAGGTAGAGGATCAGCCATGATCATTTGAATGGCAGCGTGAGCTCAAAAGCCAAATGGCCTATTTCGGCTCCTGATTTCTACCTTTCTACGTGTCCTTGTGTCTGTTGCCCAAAATCTTAAATCTGTGTCCCAAACCAATAGGAAGAGATTCTCTTTGTCTATCTCATGACAACACGCCATAAAGTTGTACACCCCTACCAGATTTCCTCTCGAACCCCTTTCCTTCAATGAAAATAAACCCCTATCTAAATTTGTAACTAAAATCATTCCCATCCCTGAAACCATTCTGGTAAATCTCCTGTACACCCTCTTAAGGACTTTCACATCTTTCCTAAAGTGTGTTGATCAGAACTGGATACAGTGCTCTAGTTGTGACCAAATCAGAGCTTTCTAAAATTTCAGCATTGCTTCCCTGCTTTTATACTCGGTGTCTTCATTTATGATGAGCTAGGTCTCATACACTTTGCTAACCACTCCTGCCATGTCCTGCCACCTACAAAAATGACATGTATAACCAGGTCTCTTTGTTCCTGAAGAGATGATAAGTACTGCAGATGCTGGAATCAGAGATAACACAGTGTAGAACTGGAGGAACACAGCAGGCCAGACAGTATCAGAGGAGCAGTGGCCTAAACGTGGATTTTACCAGTTTCAAAATCTCCCCACCCCTAGCCTCATCCCATGTCCATCCCTCCCTCTCATCTCTGCCTCCTTGACCTGACACCGGTCCAACTTCTCTCCCACCTATCAGCTCCTCCCACCTCACTGACCAATCCCTACCACTTCCTACCTGCACTCACCTATCACCATCCCACCTACCTTTCCCAGCCCCACCCCTCCTCTCTCTATCTGTTTCTGAGCTCCCTTCCCCCTTCCCATTTCTGAAGAAGGGTCCTGACCTGAAATATCAACATTCCTGCTCCTCTGATGCTGCCTGGCCTGCTGTGTTCCTCCAGCTCCACACTGTATTATCCCTTTGTTCCAGTGCACCCTTTACAACTGCACCACTAAGTCTCTAATGCCTGTTCTATTCTGTCCACCAATATCCGTCACTTCAAGTTTCAGTATGTTTTTAAATGATTTTTCGGTATGTTTTCCACCTGCCACTTGTCTTCCTATCTTGCTAGCCTATCTACGACCTGTTGCAGTTCATTCACATCATCCTCATTGCCACCACTCCTCCAAGTCTGGAATGACTGGTAAGTTTTGAAATTTTACACTGTATTCCAAGACCCTAGTCATTTGTATCCAGCCATGAGAGCAGTGGCCTCAGCACTGACCTTTGGGGAACATCACCCTCTAGTCCAAGAAACACCCACCTATCATGACTTGTTGCTTTCTGTCCTTAAACTCAGAATTTACAGTCAGTAACAGTGAAGGAACAGTTTAAAGTCAGAATGGCATGTAACTACGAGGGGAATGTGGTGGTGATCTCATGCACTTGCTGTCCTTGTCATTCTAGGTGGTAGAATGGTTTTTATTTCATATTTTCAGGATTTCAGTGTTTTGCAGTCATATTTTGGTTAAATGAGGTTAATAGAGTTGCTAAAAGGATAAAGAATTTTGGGAGAGTAGATTGGGTGAAACTGTTCCACTCGCAGGAATGTCAAAAACCACAGGAGACAGATTAAGATAATTGTTAAAAGAACAAGTGGGAGTTGAAGTGAACCGATTTAGTTTTCATGCAGTGCTGTTATGATCAGGAATGCATTGCCTGTAAGGAGATTGGAAACAGTAGTAACTGTATGATGAGAATTGTGCGCTTACTTAGAGAAGAAAAGGTTTTCATAGCCATGGGGAAAGAAAGGGTGAGTGGAAATGATAGCTGTCTCTTGCAAAGAGGTGGTAACTGCACAGTGGGTCAAATGCCTTATATTTGTATTGTATTGTTCTAGCATTTTCTGCTGTATGTAATTCAGAGATTCTAGGCTTGAGATTGCAGATGAAAATGGAGCCTGTGGAATGCTCCCTACCCTCGCATTGTTTTGGTGAATTGTTTGTGTCAGGAATACTGATCTTAGCATAATCAAGATGTAGGGATGGCACAGTGTGTGTTTTCAGATTTACATATGCAGTTAGGAAGAATAAAAGCTGAGGGATAGAAACATAGAAAGTGGATACAGGAGTAGGTAAAATGCTCCATGATTCAACATGATCATCCTGATCCTCTATCTCAATGCCATATTCTGACTCTGTCTCCAATTCCGTCCATATATTTAGCCAACAGAAATCTTATTTATTCAGTGTCTTAGCCTCCTGTAGTAGAGAATTCTAGAGGTTCACCATGCTCTGAGTGAAGAAACTTATCACCTCAGTCCAAAATGCCCTACCCTGTACCTGGAGGCCATCACCCCTTGTCCTGGATCCATTGGCTAGGGGAAACATGACCTTCATCCAGTCTGTCCAAACTTTACACTTTGCAAAGAGATCCCCTTTCATTCTTCCAAACGCCAATAAATACAGACCCAATCTCTCCCCATACGACAAACATACATTCCAGGAATCAATGTTGTGAATCTTCATTGTGCTGTGTGCATGGCAGTATATTTTTCCCATTGAGCACGGTGCTGCTGTTGGAACAGGAACAAAGAAGCAATTGACTGAGAGAAAAGTTGTATATGAAACTGAGGAATTGCCTGTCAGCTAAACAGAACACCCCCTGTCCAGGAACCAAAACAATTTGACTAATAGTAAACAGCTTCAGTCTCCCTCTTTCTTTTAGCCACTTTCAGATGCTGAGGCAAACGGTCACATTTTATCCTACAATGTAACTTGGATGAAGATAGGAAGCAATTCGTCAACCACAGTTGAGAGGTCAACGTCGAGCGTAGCGATAGATCTCGATGAAGCTGCCTATGTAATTACAGTTATAGCACGAAATAGTGCCGGGACATCACCACCTTCTGTGATTAGGATCCCTCCACACACTAACGGTGGGTACTAAGCAGTTACTCCTAGTTACTTTGTCCGATAGTTCTAATTTTGCACTGTCAGTAAGATCCCTCAGCACTTCTAATAAAATGATCTATCTGCTTCCGACTTCTGAAACCTAATAAGAGTGGTTGGATCTTTTCTTTAAGTGACCTATGCATTCACTCAGTCAAGTAAGACCCACCACTACTATCTTCTCAGGTAACTAAGAATAAGCAATAAATACAGACCTTGTCAATGAGTTCCACTGAATATGAATAAGATAAAAGCTTTGTGACTACTAGTTTTATTTTGTAAAACAAAAATCAAGGAACTGTGGACGTTGGCAATTAGAAACAAAATCAGAAATTGCTTGAAAAATCTAGCAGCACTTGTGGAGAGAAAGCAGAGTTAACATTTTGGGTCGAATGACCCTTCTTCAGAACACAGAATTTTGTTTTCTGGGCAGAGGCTGAAGACACTGTATGTTTAGCTTCAAGCTGTAGGTTGCAGTTTTAGTCATTGAGCATTTATTTCGGTCTTGCCTTTTTGGGTAATTCCTGACCTGTTAAACAGAAGGAAACTGGCCAAATCACTGTTTCTGATGACTGTGCATTAACCTTGCAGTTGTTGACTTGCTTGCCAAGCTGGCTTGTTTTTGACCATTAAAGACGAAGTGTGTGGTGAGGCAGAGGTCTAGTAACTTAAGTATGTCCTTGCTGATGGAGCTGCTGGTCTGCGTTGCTGTTTCCTCACCCCATTCTATCCACTCAACCCAAGAATTCCTCAATACCCTCAAGAACATAAAAATCAGTGACAACGAGATTATGGTATCCTTTGACATCACAGCTTTATTCACATCGATCGTCATCCCACTAGTCAAAGAAACATTGGCCACATTACGAGAGGAAACAGCAACGCAGACTAGCGTCTCCATCAGCAAGGATACCTACTTAAATTATCAGACCTCTACCTCACCTCACACTTCGTCTTTAATGGTCAAATATACAAACAGTTCAACGGTACACCAATGGGGTCACCCACCTCGGGACTCATCGCAGAAGCAGTCATGCAAAGCCTAGAACACACCACCCGCCCCCGCTTTCAACCCGAAGTGTGGATCCGGTACGTAGACGACACATTTGTCAGTATTAAATGCAACAAATTAGAAGAGACCCACCACCTCATTAACAGCATATTCGCATGGATTAAATTCACAAGGGAAGAAGAAAACAACAATCAACTTCTGTTTCTGGATGTTAAAGTAGAGTGATTGACAAACAGAGTTGCAAACCTCAGTATACAGAAAAGCAACCCGTATGGATCAAATCCTCAACTTCCACAGTAACCACCCCAATGTCCACAAACCAAGCTGCATTAGGACACTATTTAAATGGGCCAGGACACACTGCAACCCTCTGGAACTACACAGGGAAGGGGAAGAACGCTTATACAAAATGTTGAGGTTGGTTGGCTTGCCGAGCTGGTTTCTTGTTTCACAGACGTTTCGTTACCATGCTTGATAACATCCTCAGTGCAGCCTCCGATGAAGCGTCGGTGTGTTTTCCTGCCTGGTTTTTAAACTCTGGGGTCTGTTGAGATGGATTGCCTCACTTCCGGTTTACCTTCATAGTGGAATGTATATGGGGTCGAGTTCAATGTGTTTATTAATAGCATGCTTCGTGGAGTGCCATGCTTCCAGGAATTCTCGTGCCTGTCTCTGCCTAGCCTGTCCCAGGATCTTGGTGGTGTTGTCCCAGTCGAAGTGGTCGTTCTCCTTGTCCATGTGGATTGAGATGAGTGAGTATTGGTGGTGTCTTTTTGTAACCAGTTGGTGTTCATGTACTCTTGTTGTTAGTTTCCTTCCTGATTGTCCGATGCAGTGTTTCTCACAGTCTCTGCAGGGGATCTTACAGATGACATTGGTCCTGTTCATGGCGGGGAGTGGGTCTTTAGTTCGGGTGAGCAGTTGTCGTAGGGTTGACGTGGGCTTGTGTGCCACCCTGTGATGCCCAGTGGTCGTAGGAGTCTTGTGGTGAGTTTCGACATGTTCCTGATGTAGGGTAGTGTGATGAGCATGTAGTATCTTTCTGATGCTGTTCGTGTAGGCATCTTCTGACCCAGTTCTTTGGATATCCATTATCCTTGAACACTTGGAAGAGGTATTCTTCTTCCTCTTGGCATAGTTCTGTGTTGCTGTAGTGTGTTGTTGCCCTTTGATGATTGTTGATTGTTTGTTGATGCCCTACGACCGCTGGGCATCAGAGTGGCACACAAGCCCACATCAACCCTATGACAACTGCTCACTACCAACTAAAGACCCACTCCCCGCCATGAACAGGACCAATGTCATCTACAAGATCCCCTGCAGAGACTGCGAGAAACACTACATCGGACAAACAGGAAGGAAACTAACAAGAGTACATGAACACCGACTGGCTACAAAAAGACACGACCAATACTCGCTCATCTCAATCCACATGGACAAGGAGAACCACCAATTCAACTGGGACAACACCAAGATCCTGGGACCGGCTAGGCAGAGACAAGCACGAGAATTCCTGGAAGCATGCCACTCCACGAAGCATGCTATTAATAAACACATTGAACTCGACGCCATATACATTCCACTACAAAGTGAGGCAATCCATCTCAACGGACCCCAGAGTTTAAAAACCAGGCGGGAGAAAACACCGACGCTTCATCGGAGGCTGCACTGAGGATGTTACCAAGCATGGTAGCGAAATGTCTGCGAAACAAGAAACCAGCTTGGTGAGCCAACCAACCTCAACACCCACAACCCGAGCTACAAATCTACTCCAAAACCTTAGCGCTTATACAAAATCCTCACTTTAAACGGTTATCCGCGCAACGTCATCCACAGATGCCTACAAAACAGACAACAACAGGAGGACACAGTACAACCTAACACACTGCCCACACTGCC
The DNA here is from genome assembly GCF_021869965.1 of Rhincodon typus. Lineage (NCBI taxonomy): Eukaryota > Metazoa > Chordata > Chondrichthyes > Orectolobiformes > Rhincodontidae > Rhincodon > Rhincodon typus. Next base: position 125,007,750 of record NC_063334.1, read on the forward strand.
CTACATCAAGAACATATCAGATCTGATAAGACTCCTAAGACCACTAGGAATCACGGTGGCCACAAGCCCACAGCCGCTCTATGACAAACACTTACAAGGATTAAAGACTCCATTTCCACAACATGCAGAATGAATGTGGTTTACAAAATTCCATGCAATGACTGCCACAAACATTACAGCAGACAGACAGGAAGGAAACTAGCCATCAGAACACATGAACATCAGCTAGCAGCAAAACAGCACAATGAACTCTCCTTAATATTGGTACATTCAGACAGTGAAGGCCATCAGTTTAACTGGGGCAAAGTAACTATAGTAGCCAAACATAGACACGCAAGGGAATTCTAGAGGCATGGTTCTCCACCCATACTTCAATCAACAAACATATAGAATTGGACCCCATATACAAACCCATACAGATCAAAACCGGAAATAACAGTACTCACCATAACGGACCGGACAGTATAAATTCCAAGCGAAGTAGAATAACATGGCTTCATTGGAGGCTCTGCTGATGATGTCACCTAGCACGGTGATGAAACGTCTGAACAAAAGCAAGCCAGCTCGGCGAGCAAGTCAAGAACCTCATCCACAACCCGAGCTACAAATCTTTGCCAAAACCTTATGCATTAATCTTGCAGGTCAATGTCTCAGACTTGATAGTACTTCCTAAAGCAGTTACTTTTCAGAAGTGCTCCATTGGTTATGAAAAATGCTTTATAAGTTTTTCTTTTTAATCTTACATTGGCATGTGCAATGAATTCCACAACATGGATCAGAACCATACTGCCTCACAAAATCTTTCTCTAAATTTCTTCTTTCTTTCTAGATGAACCCGTAGGCTACGTCAAAACCAGTGGTACTGGGGACGGATTTAATGTGACTTGGCTGAGGCAGGAAGTTGAGAACTGTGGATACACTGTAGAGTGGTGTCAAAACTTGAGTAACTCTACGTGTAATGTAGACTGGCAGAAATTTCCTTCAAACGTTACAGGTGCCATAATAAAATCAGGTGAAGTATTTGTCATCAAAAACTGTTTTGCTTCAGACTCCTTGGCATTCCTGCTCTTTTCTTGGATTGTTTTGTGCTTTGGATCTCTCTTCTGCTTTATGTAGGCCTGCACCTTCTGACTGTTTATCTGTCTGTATCCCCAGGCTTGTGTCTTCTCCCACTGTACTACTTTGCTTTACTATTTAATCTTTCTGACCTCGCAACATTACATTTATGTTTCAGGGAGGCCGTTCTACCCCTCCAGAAATTTCTAGAATAGAGACACATGCTTACAGACCCTATTATGATTTCACTCCACAATCCCAACTTTGTTATAATCCCAGATCGGATCTCCGCATTATATTGCAATCTAGTTAGGGATTAATTTTCAAATTAGACATTGGGTGTGATCCAGAAGACTTAGTAAGAGAATAAATCCATAAGATTTTGAACAAGTAACAAGAATTTACAAGACAAGCTATCACAATAGTACAGTCTACACAATACACACAACTTGTTTCTAAGGCTCAGAGTTTTTCTAAATGTGAGTATTGTACTCTCATCGAGTACCCCATAGTGCACATCGATTAGCAACTACAATCTAGATAGATCCAATGGATTTATTAGTAATTCCTCCCTAATATCAATGACACCAAGGGTCATCAAAATTCATTTAAAAGTTAAAATTCTTTTCTTCTGCTGACCTGACCCTTCAGCACCCCCTTGGAGCTTTTCTGTCACAGACTGCCATAATGACTGGTCCTGTCACAGTCAATCACGCTACTTAAGCCACAAGCTAAAAGACTGGTGTAGAAGGAATGGATTTCAGTTTTTGAACACTGTCACCAGACTAAATTAGAGAGGAACTGTTCCAGTAGGACAGACTTCATTTGAAGAGTGCTGGGTCCACGTCCTGACAAATTGATTAACTAGGGTTGTAGAGAAGGCTTTAAAGTCATTAGATCGTTGGACTGTTTAGGAGGGTTAGATATATAGGCTTACACAGCAAAAGAATATGTTGCCATTGCAGGGCAACTGCTTAGATAATGACACCCAGAGTGGGACAGGAAGGACCAGAGAGTACAAGAATTCAAGTAAAAAAACAGCAACTAGAGTCAGGGTGGATTTGCTGTTTACTTGAAATAAATGAATTAATAATGCAAATCCAGGTAAATGGATATGATCTTGTATCCATTACGGAGACATGGTTACAAGGACATCAAAGCTGGGAACTGAACATTCAGAAGGATATGGCTTTTTGAAAAGGACAGGCAGGAAGGGAAGAATGGTAGATAGTTTTGATAGTGTGAGTTAGATGTTGGCATGAAATGATCTTGAATTGGATAATGTGGAATCCATATGGGTTGAAGTAAGAAATACCAAGGTGAAGAAGGCACTGTTAGGTGTAGTCCATAGCTCCCCCTTGACAGTTTCTGTTCTGTAGGCAGGGAATAAAGCAGGAGATAATGAGGACATGTAAAAAAGGCATTATACTAATCATGGGTGACTTGAATCTTCATGTAGATTGGGAATACTAAATTGGTACAAATAGTCTTCATAAAATGTATTTGGGTTAGTTTCCTTTTTGATCTGGTGATGTGTATTGAGCCAGGCTGAACCGATATTCATTTCAAGCCCACCGACTCCCACAGCTACCTAGAATACTCCTCCTCCCACCCACCTTCCTGCAAAAATGCTATCCCCTATCCCCTATTCCCAATTCCTTCGCCTCCGCCGCATCTGCTCCCAGGATGAGGCATTCCACTCCCGTACATCTCAGTTGTCCTCGTTTTTCAAGGACCGTAACTTCCCCTCCTCGGTGGTCGAGAACGCCCTCAACCGTGTCTCCCACATCTCCCGCACCTCATCCCTCACACCCCGTCCACGCAATAAAAACCAAAAAAGAATCCCCCTCGTCCTCACGTACCACCCCACCAACCTCCGGATCCAACGCATCATGCTCCGACACTTCCGCCATCTGCAATCCGACCCCACCACCAAAGACATCTTTCCCTCCCCACCCTTATCTGCTTTCCGGAGGGACAACTCTCTCCGTGACTCCCTTGTCCGCTCCACACTCCCCTCCAGCTCCACCACACCCGGCACTTTTCCCTGCAACCGCAGGAAGTGCTACACCTGCCCCCATACCTCCTCCCTCACCCCCATCCCAGGCCCCAAGAAGACTTTCCACATCAAGCAGATGTTCACCTGCACATCTGCCAATGTGGTATACTGCATCCGCTGTACCCGGTGTGGCTTCCTCGACATCGGGGAAACCAAGCGGAGGCTCGGGGACCGCTTTGCAGAACACCTACGCTCAGTTCGCAACAAACAACTGCACCTCCCAGTCGCGAACCATTTCAACTCCCCCTCCCATTCCTCAGATGACGTGTCCATCCTGGGCCTCCTGCAGTGCCACAACGATGCCACCCGAAGGTTGCAGGAACAGCAACTCATATTCCGCTTGGGAACCCTGCAGCCCAATGGTATCAATGTGGATTTCACAAGTTTCAAAATCTCCCCTCCCCCCACTGCATCCCAAAACCAGTCCAGCTCGTCCCTGCCTCCCTAACCTGTTCTTCCTCCCACCTATCCCCTCCTCCCACCTCAAGCCGCACCTCCATCTCCTACCGACCAACCTCATCCCGCTCCCTTGACCTGTCCGTCCTCCCTGGACTGACCTATCCCCTTCCTAACTCCCTACCTACACTCACCTTTACTGGCTCCATCCCCGCCTCTTCGACCTGTTTGTTTCCTCTCCACCTATCCTCTCCTCTATCCCTCTTCTATCCGCCTCCCACTCTCTCCCTATTTATTTCAAAACCCCCTTCCCCTCCCCCTTTTCTGATGAAGGGTCTAGGCCTGAAACGTCAGCCTCTCTGCTCCTATGATGCTGCTTGGCCTGCTGTGTTCATCCAGCCCTGCACCTTGTTGTCTCGGATTCTCCAGCATCTGCAGTTCCTACTATCTCTGAATATATGATCTTGGATTAAAAGACTCCCTAGGGAGCAGAGATCATAATGAATGGTAGAATTTAGCATTCAGTTTGAGAGTGAGAAACTTGGGTTAGAAGCAACTAGGTTAAATTTAAACGAAGGGAAGTAACATGTGAATGAGTTGGCTGGAGTGAACTGAGAAAGGAGTTTAGCAAAAAAATGAACAATGGCAGATGTTTCATAGTTCATTATTCACAGTAAAAGAAGTTCCCACTGAGGAAGATGAATTCTTGGAAGGGGATCAGAGTTACCTAATGAAGGAAGTCAAAGAATTGTTAAGGAATTTTCAGAATTTTGTTTTTTGTTTGTTATGGTCTTAGAGTTTTCACAGCTGGAGAGAGATATTTGGAACCATCATGTTCAGCTGGTCATCAAACATGCATCTATTGTAATCCCATATTCCAGCACTTTGCCTGTAGACTTGTATGCTGCGCCCTTTGAAATGTTCATGTAAAGAAACAGCATTAATTAACTGGATAATAGAAATATACAGTACAACCATGACAATTGAGGAAGGTTCATTGATATCAGAGGATGTACAGACAGTAGGCCTGGAGTGTGTCGATCTCATTGAAGCTATGTAGGCAGCATCTTGCTCTCCAGCTGACATTTTAAGGAACTCTTCCTTCATTCACTTCAGGTCCATTTTCATTTTGAAGAAGATAGCTGCCTGATGAGGACTGCCTTTTGACCCTGAACACTCTTTGATATGTTCTATTTCTGCTAACTGGGAGTTTACACTGTCAATTATTATTCTAGCCGATGGACCTTGGCCAGCTACTTATCACGTCAAGATAACCATACATCTTAATGATTATTTTCTTTCTGTGTAGGAACAAAGCCTTTTAATTTCCTAATCACTGCATTGATTATAGGGAAAAAATAACGCTATATATTTTGTTGACATCAACTTGTGCAATATAATCACTTCGGTGGTCTTTATTGCCACCTTCCTTTTGTTTCTGCTTATTTGAAATTATTCATGTTTGAGGGAAGGAGATAACTGCTATAACAACAATTACATGACCTCTCATTGTACACAAGAAGCACTTGAAGCGAAAAAGTATCAGCTTTAAAGGCACCCCAATTACTAACATAACCTTGCCCCTCTTTCCAATCCATGGCCCTCATGCTACAATGCTAACCTGTGTCCCTCTAGCCAATCAATGGCCCCTCATACATACCTCCATACTAGCTGATGACCCCTCACATTGTCTGTATCAGCTGAAGCCCCTCTAACCACTCCCATGGACCGTCATGCCCTCCATGGTAGCTTATGTGTCTCTACTCACCCCACTTCCCTTTAAACCATTCATGTCAGTCTATGCCTCTAAGTATCCCAATAGCCCTGATAATCCTGGAGTTAAATATTCTTTTGAATGTCACAGACATTTTAAAAATAAATATTCATTCATAAAACCAATCCAGTACATGTAAATTCCTTCAACTACTAAATTCCTGATGAAGCAAGCATTTCATTCAACACCTATTCCTTTATAAAAACAAGCATTTGTATTCATATTCCCACATCATAAACTTTAATGCCACTTGGAGCTTTAAGTCAAACTGTGAACCAAGAGGTACTCCAGTATGATTATTAGAGGTTGTGGAGCCAGTCATGCAGCAAAATTCTATGATAGCTTTCAGACCTGGGTATGCAGAGAGGGAAATTGTCAGCATTGTTTTTTTTTAAAGCAAGCACTTTAAATTTTAAAGGAAAGGAATTTAAATACCCCAAAAGTTTGTGTTTCACAGAGCTCATCCACTTTTTAAAAACAAAAATATGTGTCTACTTTTACCTTCACTAAGATATACCTCGTCTTTCCCAAAGGGCAGTTTATTTCTCCCAAAGAAGTATCTGGCACCTATTCAAAAGGGTACCTGCATCTACTTCAAATGCATTCTTCACGCCTTGGGTGAAAACGGTGGTGCTGGGTTCTGGGGCACTGCCCCCACCAATCTGCCTCCAACACACAAAAGCTGATTGTTTTCTTTTCTTCTCCATTTTCCACAATTATCCTTTGGTTTCTTCAAAGTGAAAAAGTTGATCTTGTGCTATGTACCATGTTACATCTGGTCACACCAAACAAATTTCAGAAAGCTGCCTTTTAATTTTTTAAGTATGCAGTTTGTTTTCAATCATTTTGATAATGAGCTCCAATATTTTTCTCAGATAACTTGCAAGTTGGAGTACTGTACATGCTTGAGGTTCACGAGTGCAGGGATGGTGGAGATTACTTACTGAAGAGGCTGGTCGGGTATACACGTGAACTGGGTAAGTAATGTTTGGGAACGTAGGATTGGGACATCATAGCTATTACAGAAACTTTGCTGAGGGATGTACAGCTCTGGCAGCTTGATGTTACGGGTTTCAGATAGTATAAGAAGGATAGAAAGAGAGGCAGAAAAGGAGGGGGAATGGCATTTTTGATTAAGGAAAACATCACTGCTGTAACTAGAGAAGATATTCCAGAAAAATCGTCCAGTGCAAATATATGGGTTGAAATTAGAAATGAAAAGAAGAATGATCTCCTTGATGGGATTGTACTATTGGACCCCTTGTTTGTCAGAGGGAAATTGAGGAACAAAGGTTGTAATGGGAAGCGTTTTTAATTTTCCGAACATTACCATAGTGTTAAAGGTTTGGATGGTGTAGAATTTGTTAAATGTGTTCAGGAAAACTTTCTTTATCAATATGTCATTGTGTTCTTGTTAGAGTGAAAGTTAAGGCTGGTAGGATGAGAGAACAATGGACAACTAAAGATATTGAGTTCCAGTCAAGAATAAAAAATATCATCGATATAGACACTGGGTTCAGATGAATCTCTTGAACAGTATGAAGAGTGTAGGGGCATTCTTAAGAACGAGATCAGGAGGGCACAGAGGGGGTGAGAGATATTGATAATACAAAGAGATTGTACAAAGTTCTTTAAGCAAAAGAGCAACTATAGAGAAAGTAGGGCCCCTTAAAGATAAGAGGTTGTATTTGTGTTGAACCTCAGGAGATTGGAGAGATATTAAATAAATATTTTGTCGGTTTTTCTTACTGTGGAGAATGAAATGGAGGTTAGATAACTCGGGGAGATACATATAGATGTTTTGAAAACAGTTCACACTAAAAAAGAGAAAATGTTGGAGGTCCCCAAAGAGTAGTTCTGCAATAGAACACAATATAAACCACGAAATACTGGACATTTGTAATAAAAGTGCAGCAATAATCATAGGTGATTTTAATATGCATATAGACTGGATTATCAAATTGGCAAGGGTAGCCTCAAGGAAGAGTTCATTGTATTACAGATTGTTTCTTGGAGCATTATATTGTGGAACCAACCAGGAACGTGCTGTTCTGGATTTGATGTTGTGTAATAAGGTCAATTAATTAGTAATAGAAAGGCAACATATTATCTAAAAGGAGAGAAACTTTAACATTTTTTGGTGCAGAGGGATCTTCGTATCCTCAAGCGTGAATCAGAGAAAACAATATGCAGGTGCAGCAAGAAATAACGAAAGCAAATGGATTTTTTGCACTTATTGCTAAAGGTATAGAGAATGGAAGCAGGGAAGTGTTGCTGCAACTGTACAAGTCATTAGTGAGATTGCACCTTTTTAATCCAATCACGGGATGAGGACATTGCTGGCGAGGCATTTATTGCCCATCCCTAATTGCCCAGAGGGCAGTTAAGAGTCAACCACAGTGCTGTGTGTCTGGAATCACAGGTAGACCTGACCTGATAAGGATGGCAGATTCCTTTCCTAAAAGACATTAGTTAGCCAGATAGGTGTTTCTGACAATCAGCAATGGAGTCATGGCCATCATTAGATTCTTAATTCCAATTTTAAAAAAATTATTGAATTCAAATTCCACCATCTGCTATGGTGGGATTCAAACCCAGGTCCCCAGAACATTATCTGGGTCTCTGGATTAACAATCTGGCGATAATACCACTAGGCCACCACCTACCTGTAATATTGTGTACCGTTATCATCCTCTTCCAAGAACTCCGCTAATATTCTGGGGACCTGGTTTCAAATCCCACCAAAGCAGATGGTGGAATTTAAATTCAATAAAGAATCTGGAATTAAGGAACTAATGATGACAATGAAACCAATCAGGTTCGGTAATGTCCTTTAGGGAAGGAAATCTGCCATCCTTACCTGGTCTGGCCTACATGTGACTCTGGATCCACAGCAATGTGGTTAACTCGTAACTACCCTCTGGACAATTAGGGATGGATAATAAAAGCTGGACAAACGAGAGAAGTCCACATCCTGTGAATGAATAAAAGAAAACTAGTATTGTGTTGAAGGGTTATGGAGGAAGCGAAGAAGAAAATGAAGTTGAGGCTGAGATGAGATGAGATGAGTCCTGATAGCGGAGCAAGCTGAGCAGTTGAATTGCCTGCTCCTGCTCCTAAATCATATTTTCTATGTCTCTGCTTCAAACAATAACCTGAAGGTACTGATTTAAAATAGTTGGCAAGAAAATATAGGGGAAACATTTTACATTTATTTTACATCTCATTTTACCGTACAAGGTGTTATTATCAGAAAAGCAATGTCTGGTTTTCAGTGGCTTCTGATTCGAAGATTAACTTTCAAAAGGAAGTTTGATAAAGAAATATAACATTTGCAGCATTATGGGGAAGCAACAAGGCAGTGGGGCTAATTCAACTCATTTCATGGCTCCTGAGAGAGCACCTTTCAAACCGGTGACCTCCACCACTTAAAAAGACCAGGTCAGTGCATGAATGGAAACTCTACCACCTGCAAGTTCACCTTCAAGCCACATACCATTTTGACGTGCAACTATTTCACCAATCTTTCAGTGTCGTTGGGTCAAAATCTGAAAACTTTCTCCCTGTCAACATGATGGATGTCCCTACACCCCATGACTGTAGCAGTTCATGAAAGAAGCTCACCATCATCTTGACCAGGAAAATTGGGGTGGGCAGTAAGTACTGACCAAGTGATGCCCACATTCTATGAATGAATTTAAAAAAAGGGAAGAATTTTCAGAGAGCTGCTGTAGCCGCAGTGGATCAAAAGAATTGTGCTCTATCATTCTGTGTTTCCAAGTTTATAGAACCCAGACCGGTTTCCATTTTACGCAGCGGGGAAAGAAAGACCAAAAAGACTAAAAGACGTAGGAGCAAAAGTAGGCTATTCAGCCCATCGAGTCTCTTCCACCATTTGATGAGATCATGGCTGATTTGATCATCCTCAACTCCATTTTCCTGCCTTTTCCACATAACCCTTGATTATCTTACTGACTAAAACTCTGTCTCAGCTTGAAATACTTAACCATCCAGCCCCAACAGCCTTTTGCCTTAAAGAATTCCACAGATTTCCTACCCTCAGAGGAAAAAAAATCCTTCTCATCTTTGTCTTAAATGTGTGATCCCTTATTCTGAGATTATTCCCTGTGGTCCTAGACTCTCCCATGAGGGGAAAGAACCTTTCCACAAGTATCCTAAGAATTTTGTATGGCTTAATATCTCTCGGTCTTCTAAATTCCAGTGAATGTAGGCCTAGTCGACTGAATCTGTCCTCATAAGACAGTCTCTCCATTCTGGGATCAGTCGAATGACTGGACTGCCTCCATTGCCAGTCTATCTTTCCTTTTATAAGGGGCCCAAAACTTCACAATACAGTCTTCCAGCTGATGGCTGACAAAATTACAAAGAGATCTTGATCAATTGGGTCAATGGGCTGAGGAGTGGCAGATGGAGTTTAATTTGGATAAATGCGAGGTGTTACATTTTGGCAATACAAACAAGGGCAGAACTTTTACAATTAATACAATTAATGGTAGAGCCCTAGGTAGTGTTATAGAACAGAGAGACCTATTCTTTGAAATTTGCATCACAGGTTCACAGGTTGACAGGGTGGTTAAGAAGGCATTTAGTACGCTTGTCTTCATTGCTCAGACCTTTGAGTATAGGAGTTGTGACATCATATTCAGGGTGTACAAGACATTAGTGAGGCCTCTTCTGGTACGCTGTCTGCAGTTCTGGTTGCCCTATTTTAGGAAGGATATTATTAAAGTAGAGAGGGTTCAGAAAAGATTTACCAGGATCTTGCCAGGAATGGAGGGTTTGAGTTATATAAATAGGCTGGTAGGCTGCGGCCATTTTAACTGGAGCATAGGAAGTCGAGAGGTGTCCTTATAGAGGTTTATAAAATCATGAGGGAGGTGGATCAGGTGAATAACAGCAGCCCTTTCCCTAAGGTGGGGAATTCCAAGACTATGGGACATATTTTTAAGGTAGGAGGAGAAAGATTTTAAAAAGGACAGGCAGGGCAACTTTTTTCCAAAGACAGTGGTTAGTGTGTTGAATGAACTGCCCGAGGAAGTGGTGGATACAGGTAAAGTTACAACTTTTGGATAACTGCATGTGTTGCGAAATTGCCAAGTACTTAAGAATTGGAAGGTAGGAAGCTGGAATTTGTTGGTAAAAATGTGAGTAGGGAAAAGCTGTGCCATCATCCCTCTGAAGGATTGGTGCTTTGTCTGTGTGCAGAGATTTTTAAATCTCTGTGAGTAACCAGAGGGTGCAATTACAGGAACACTGGATTGATTCCAGCCTTGGGTGGCTCTGTGTGGAGTTTGCACATCCTCCTCATGTTTGTGTGAGTTTCCTCCAGGTGCTGCACTTTCCTCCCACAGTCCAAAGATGTGCAGGTTAGGTGGATTGGCCATGTTAAATTGTCTGTAGTGTCCAGGGATGTGCAGGCTAGGTGGATTAGCCATGGTAAATGCAGGGGTAGGGGAAAAGGGTGTGGGCCAGGTTTGGCTGAATAATTTTCAGAGGAGTCAGCGCAGACTCGGTGGGCTGGATGGCCTCTTTCTGCACTATATGGATCCTATTACTCGGATGCTAGCTTTCTGTGATTCCTGGTTGAGGACTACCAAATCCTTCTGTTCTGTGGTTTTCTGTAGTCTTTCTCCATCTAATGAATGTTGAACTTCTCTATTCTTCTTGCAAAAATATATAACCTCACATTTTCCCCACGCTATATTCCATCTGCCAAGTTTTTGCTCACTCACCTAAACTGTCTGCAGAACCCGTGTCATCTTTACCACTTGCCACCCCATCTATACTTGTGTAATCCTAAAATGTGATTATTATACATTCACTCACTTCCCTCATTCAAGTGATTAATGTAAATTGTAAATAATTGTGGCCCCAGCAATGATCTTTGTAGCACTCCACTAGTTGCATGTTGCCATCCTAACAATGGCCCTCCTAATTCCAATTCTCTGTTTTCTATTAGTCATCTAAACCCCAATCCATGTTGATATACTAACTCCAACACCATGGGCTCTTATAGAGTTGTAGAGTTATACAGCATTGAAACTGACCTTTTGGCCCAATTTGTGCATGCCAACCAGATATCTTAAATTAATCTAGTTCCATTTACCAGCATTTGGCCCATATCTTTCTAAACCTTTCCTATTCATTCACCCATCCAGGTGCCTTTCAAATGTGTAATTGTACCAGCCTCCACCACCATCTCTGGCAGCTCATTCCATGCACGCATCACCTCTGTGAAAAATTTCCCTTTAGGTCGCTTTTAAATATTTCCCTTCGCACCTTAAACCTGTGCCCTCTAGTTTTGGACTCCCTCCCCGGGAAATAGACTTAGCTATTCACCCTATCCATGTCCCTCGTGATTTTATAAACCTCTATAAGATCACCCCTCAACCTTCAATGCTCCAGGGAAAATAGCTCTAGCCTATTTAGCTTCTCTGTATAATTCAAACCCCCTAGTCCCAGCAACATCCTTGTGAATCTTTTCTGTACCCTTTCAAGTCCAACAACATTGTCCCTATAGGAGGGAGACCAGAATTGAACGCAGCGTTCCAAAAGAGGCCTAACCAATGTTCTGTCCAGCTGCCACATAACATCCCAAGTCTTATTCACTGACCAATAAAATTCAGTTTACCAAACACCACCTTCACTACCCTGTCGACTGTGCCTCCACCTTCAAGGAGCTATGAACCTGCACCCCAACATCTCTTTGTTCAGCAACACTTCCCAGAACACTGAAGTGTGTAAGTCTTGCCCTGATTTCTCACATTATCTTATTAAGTAGTCTAATATGAATTAACTTATCTGAAAATCCAAATATATTACATCCATTGCTTTCCCTTTTTCCATCCTGCATGTTACCTCCTCAAAGGATTCTAATAAATTTGTCAGAGATGATTTCCCCTTCATGAAGCCGTGCTGACTCTGCTTGATCATATTATGTATTTCCAAATGCTTTGCTATTACATCCTCTATAATTGATGCTAACATTTTCCCAATAACAGATGTTAAGCTAACTGGCCTATCGTTACCTCTTTATCCCTTTTTAAATAAAGGTGTTATATGACAGTTTTCTAGAGTTCTAGGACTTTTCCAAAGTCTAAGGATACTTCGCACTGCCAGTGCATCCACTATCTCTAGCTACTTCATTTAATATCTGAGAATACATGTCATTTTATATCACCATTCACAACATCCACATGTTCCATAATACTTCACAGTCAATTCAAGTACTTTCAAAGTGTAGTCACTATAGCAAGTTAGAGAAAACAGAAGCTTGTTTTTACACAGCAAGGTCCTAAAAACAGCAATGTGACATTGAGAATTCACTGGTGGTAAGGTGGTGAGTAGCATTGGCTTCGACATGGAAATAGTTGGGCGCTTGCTTTCTTGGCTCCCGAGGTTTGAGGCCCATGAGACACAGAGAGATGAAATATAATAGACACAAATAACTCTATGAAACAAACTTTAAACAGAATCTTTACTCTGAAATGATGGCACATTTTTTTGAAACTACTCTGGAAAAGTCCTGGCACTGCAGTTTTCTGATGGTTTGCTATAAGCTGAAGGTTTTTAGTTTAGAAAAATATCATGTATCGGCGCAGACTTGGTGGGCTGAAGGGTTCTTGTGCTGTACTGTTCTTTAATTTTTGTTTTAATATGCTGTAAGGTCTTGTCAGCTAAATTGAATTGAAGTTCTGACACAGTCTCTGGTCTCTGGTTACATTCCACAGCCCCAGCTGAAGCTCCGAATCTGGATATTGAGGAAACCACTAGTGATTCAGTACTGATCAAATGGAGTGACATCCCTGTGGACAAACAGCGAGGATTCATTCAGGGCTTCAAGGTTTATTACAGCAAACTATACAATGAATCAGCAGCTTTCAAGCCTGTGGGTGGTCAAAAGCTGAACACAGGTAAAAATGCCAGAGTTGCATTTTTTAAAATTGGCTTCTGCTGGACGAAGCTTCCATATAGATGCACAGTGATTCATTCAACTTTTTAGTTCCTGGAAGTGTCAAGTGATCAAACAGGCTGCAGGAACAGGCCATTCAGCCTTGTGAAGTTCTGTTATTCATTTAGATCACGCCAGCCAGCAAAATCTGTCAATCTAGCCTTTAAAGATTTTAAAGCATGTTTTGGGATGCTGTCCTCAGAATTTGACCCTTTAAACTGTGGCATGAAGAGCTTAAGAAATAGAATCTGGGTAGAGTCCTAACATTAACATTAGTTTAAAGCAATCAGTCGAGTTTTTAATGTGACTCCATTACATTTTCTAGAAGTGACGAATATTCATACTCTGGGTCCTATTCAAAACAAAAGGAATATGTTCAAGCCCCTTGTGAGTTTTTTTGAAGTATCTAGGAGCTTTGCAAGCCTATTTTCCCTGTTGATTTCTCCATTGGCAGTGCCTCTGCCAGTCGGAGTCAACTGGTAACCAGTCAACATTCTTGTCTCAGAGTATACATCATAGAAACCCTGCAGTGTGGAATGAGGCTGTTCAGCCCATCAAGTCTGCCGTGACCCTCTGAAGATCATCCCACCCAAATACAGCACCCTACCCTATCCTTGTAACCTGCATTTACTGTGGCTAATTCATTTAGCATACACATCGCTGGACATTATGAGGCAATTTAGTATAACTAAAGTTATTTTTGCTTTGTACATCTGGTCGGAATGTAAATCCAGGCAATGTGTTGCACAGAATCTCAGGCAAGTCAATCCTATTTGTTGTTATATGACTTGCCTGTTGTTTTGTTTTGAATTTTGTTTACCTGGAGGCTTGGAAAGGCTGTGCTTAGCACTGCTACTACAGCTGAGATTAGCTGTGAGTTTTGTCCTGATGGTCTGGCCTGTGTGGTTCACTGCTCATCTACAGCAGTGTCTAATATTTTAGCTGTTGGGAAAATGCAAAGGCGACAAATGACCTCTAGTTGAAGTGGAGAAGGTTACATTTAGATTTGATGGATTTGATTTGCTCAAAGTTGTGAAGGTTTCGATAAAATTGATCAGAGGGAAACTTCCCTGGAGCAGAAAAGTTCATAACCAGAGGACACAAACTGATGACAGAAAACTGGGGCAGTGGAAGGGGAAGTGAGTTCTTTTTGTTTTACACAATGCATTATTGTAATCTTGAATGCATTGCGTAAAAGGCCAATAGAAGCATATTCAGTCATAACCTGCAGAAGGCCATTGGATAAATTTTCAGTAGAAACTTCCCCAGCTCTTAAGAAAAGAACAGGAAAATGGAACTAATTGGATAGCTCATTCAAAGAGCTAGTATAAACACAGTGGGCTGAATGGCCTGTATTATCCTGTCTGCACCATTACATCAGAATGTTTCTGATTTTCTACTTCCTTAATTGCCATAGATAATTTACTGCCAAAGATCATAAACGATTCTACCGCACGGACATTCAAGATCGGGGGCCTTGAGGCTGGGACGGCATACCTTGTGGCAGTGCGTGCCTACACCAGAGGAGGGGATAGTCCCAGGAGCGATGTCACAGTGACTACACCAAACAGCCGTAAGTCTATCCATGAAGAATTCTCCTCCAATGTCACACAGTGCATCATATTACAAAATCTGGCAGATGTAGTGTGATTTGTGCTCATTTTTTTGAGCTGTCAGTGTTTGTGAAATATTATTTTTGAGACTCGAGGATTTAAATAGTCCCACACTGGCGTAATAATTGGCTCCAGCCAATGCGTTTAGTTAACTACCAGAATGACCATAGTCACTGGAGGGAGAAATGCAGTTTCATAGTTCTGTACCATTGATACATGCACTGACTGTTAATTGCTTAGTTTTGTCTTCATCCTGATGATATAATGTAGGCACTGTGTAAAGTAACATGCAAAATACTCCTTTAATTGAAGATTTATGATTTATATTAATGATTTAGATGAGGGAACTAAATGTAATATCAATAGTTTTGCAGATGACACAAAATTGAGTGGGAGGGTAAACTGAGGGGAATGCAGAGATACTTCAGTGTGATTTAGATAAACTGAGTGAGTAGGCGAATACTTGGCCGATGAAGTATAATGTGAATAAATGTGATGTTATTCACTTGGAGAGCCAAAACAGGAAGGCAGATTATCTGAATGGCTATAAATAGGAAGTGGGGAATAGGCAACAAGCCCTGGGAGCCCTCGTACACCAGTTGCTGAACTTAATGATGCGGGTGCAGACTTGGTCAAGGCAAATGGTATGTTGGCTTTCATTGTGGCAGGATTCGAGTACAGGAGCAGGGATGTCTTGCTGCACCTATACAGGGCCATGGTGAGAGCACACCTGGAGCATTGTGTGCTGTTATGGTCTCCTTATCTGAGGAAGGATGCTCTTGCTGTAGAGGGAGGAAGCAAATGGTTACCAGACTGATTCCTGGGATAATGGTACTGAGGTCTGAGGAGAGGTTAAATTGTTTAGGATCATATTTGTCGAAGTTCAGAAGAATGATAGGGAATCTCATAGAAACCTATAAAAATCTAACCGGATAATTCAGGGAGGATTTTCCCATTGGCAGGGGCGTCCAGAACCAGGGGCCACAGTCTAAGGATACAGAATATACCATTTAGGACTGTGATGAGAAATTTCTTCACCCAAAGAGTGATAAGCCTGTGGAATTTGCTACCACAGACTAGTCGAGGCCAATACGTTGCATGATTTCAAAGAGTTGGGTATAACTCTTGGGACTAAGAGACTAAAGGGATCAAAGGATATGGAGGAGAAGCGGGAACAGGCTGTTGAGTTAGATGATCAGCCATGCTTTGGTTTGTTGATCCTAGCATATTCTTCTGTCAGGGGATGTTGGGCAAAGTGAGTATGAAGGAGAGTGGTGTTGTGGGAGTTTCAGGTTAAATTATACACCATCCTGAAAGCCCTTCTGTACGTTATACATTGTGAACTTCACCTCCCTCATTCTGTCTGTTGATGTCACCTTAGGTCACTGTTTCCCAAATCCCCACCCTCTGTCATGAGTAATATATCTGTTGAGTTTTGAATGTTTGTTTTTCTCCCCCTATTAGCTCTTGCTGTGATTCTTGGGATTACCCTGCCGCTTGTGGGAATTATAACACTGGGAGTCATCCTCAGTATCTTCTTTTACCGAAAACAAGAATGGTAAGTTCCCTTTTGATGATCAGCCTCTTTTTAATTTTGACCAGTCTTCTTGACACCCTGTAACAAAATCTAAGATCTGCTGATTGACCTTCCATTCTGCTTCCATTCTTTTCCAGGAAATTCCCTGGAATTCCACTCCTCCCTCAATTTTTACTGCTTGATGGCTCCTCCCCACTACCTGATTTACTGTGCATGTCCTTGTCCCTGGGCATTCTGGCAGAGGTGTCCTTCACTGGACTTGTACTGGGCTAGTATTGATGTCCTGGCTGAGCATCCAAGGTCTGTCACGGAGTTGGAGCAAAACAGTGAAGATATTTAAACCACTGCAGGCATTGGATCTGAGACTGGGAGTGGGGAATATAACCCACGTCTACAGTAGGGGTGTGATTATCTGCATTCTATAGTGCATTGATTATAGGAGTTGGGCTGATACGTTGCAGTTGTACAGGACATCGGTTATGCCACTTTTGGAATATGGTGTTCAATTCTGGTCTCCTTTTTATGGTAAGGATGTTGTGAAGCTTGAAAGGTTCAGATAAGATTTACGATGATGTTGCCAAGGTTGGAGGGTTTGCGCTGTAGGAAGACACTGAATAGGCTGGGGCTATTTTCCTTGGACTGTCGGAGGTTGAGGGGCACCCTTATAGAGGTTTATAAAATCATGAGGGGCATGAATAGGGTGAATAGCCAAGTCTTTTTCCCTGGGATGGGGGGTTCCAAAACTAGATGGCATAGGTTTAAGTTGAGAGGGGCAAGATTTAAAAGGGACTTTAAGGAGCAACCCTTTAATGCAGAGGGTGATACATGTTTGGAATGAGCTGCCAGAGAAAGTGGTGGAGGCTGGTACAATTATGACATTTAAAAGGCATCTGGATGTTTATATTTAAAAGAAGGGTTTAGAGAGATATGGGCTAAATGCTGGCAAATGGGAGTAGATTAATTTAGGATCTCTAGTTGGCATGGATGAGTTGGACTGAAGGGTCTGTTTCTGTGCTGTACAGTTCTATGACTCTGTAGATGGAGGTGGTGGTTTTGTGGTAATGTCATTGGACTAGAAATCCGAGATGCAGATTAAGGTTCTGGGGACATTGGTTTGAATTGTGTTGCAGGTGAGTTCTGAATCAGTAAAAATAAATCTGGAATTAAAGCTATCCTGCTGGTGACCCTGTAATCATTGTTGGTGGTTATAAATCCTATTCTTATTTAGTTTGGCTGTAGAGCCACAGAAATGTGGCTGATAAATAATTGCCCTTAGATGTGGCCTAGAGAGCTGGTTAATTCAAGGGAAACTTTTGGGTTGGACAACAAATACTAGCCTTGACGGCAACATCCACTTCCTGTACAAGAATGAAAAAAATCCCTACTCCAACGTCTTGACCTGGCTGGGATCAGTGAGCTCTGGGGAGCGATGGCAGTCAAAACTCTGAGCTATTGACTGTTTCCTTATGCCCATCTTTTTCAGGATCAAAGAGACATTTTATCCTGATATTCCTGATCCAAACAACAGCAAAGTTCTTCAGGATGGAACCTTTCTTCAGGTATGTTCGAACTAAACCCTGGGGGAAGGCAATTTTGTGTGTACCTATGTGTGAATGTAAGAATGTATAAGTCCTTTAAATATGTACAGATATGTTGTGGTGTCTGCATGCATGTGCATAACGCTATGTATGTGGGAACATGCAGGATGTTTATTCAGCCTCAAACTGCAGTAATGTTTTATGACAGAGCTAGCCATGAACTATAGATAGAGAAACTGCAAGAGCAGGTTGGAGGCTGGGAATTCTGCAGAGAGTAACTCCCCTCCTTGTGCACCATATACAAAAGACATGAACTGCAGTAGTTCTCATAAGACTTCTTGCCAGCACGTTCCCAAGGGCAAGTAAATATCATAGAAGATCATAGAATCCCTACAGTGTAGATAGAGGCCATTCAACCCACCAAGTCTGCACCAATTCTCCAAAGAGCATCCCATCCTATTCCTGTAATCCCACATGTACAATGGTTAACTCTCCTAACCTGCCCACTGAGGTGGATTTGCTATGCTAAATTGTCCCAAACCTGCACATCTTTGGACTGTGGGAGGAAACCAGAGCACCTGACAGAAGCCCCACTCAGACACAGGTAGAATGGCAAACCCCATACAGACAGTCACCCAAGGCTAGAATTGAACCTGGGTAACTGGAGCTGTGAGGCAGCACTGCTAACCACTGTGCCACCCTGTGGGGATGGGAAATCAGTGCAAGCCCAGCTGGTGAGGGTTACATTTGTGAACGAAATAGAAAAGAAAAAGGCAGGAGTGTGATGGAATACTCCCCATTTGCCTGGATGAGTATACCTCCAACAACACTCAAGAAGCTTGACACCATGCAGAACAAAGCGGCTCACTTTATAGGCATCCCATCCATCACCTTAACCAATAAATTACTTCACCACTTAATGCACAGTAGCAGTAGCGTATGCCATCTACAAGAAATACTGCAGTAACTCATTGGCAGCACCCTCCAAACCCACAATCTGTACCAGTTGGAAGAACAATGGCAGCAGGCTAATGACAGTGTCTCCATCTGCAAGTTCTCTTCCAAATCTCTCTCCATCTGATTTGGAAATACAATTGATCAAAATCCTGGAACACCACAATGCCATTCAGGACCATAGATCATAGAATCCCTATAGTGTGGAAACAGGCCCTTCAACCCAATAAGTCTGCACCGCCCCTCAGAGCATCCCACCCAGACCCATCCCTTGTAACCCACCTAAACTACACATCCCTGAACACTACGGGCAAGGATTGGGAATAAGTGCTGGCCTAGCCAGTGATGCTTACATAGTAAGAACAAATAAAAATTCATTAAGTTTTCTCAGAAAGCATTTCAAATATTTAAGCTTAAAAGCACAACTTTTTTTTGATAAATTATTCAATTTTTTTTCAAACAGTTCTGCTTTTCTAAATTTTAAAACTATTTTAAATCAATTTTAACATCTTAAAACAGCATTAATTTGAAGAACTCTGGATGAATTATGTAAGTTAATTTATAGTTTGCTTCTATCATGTAGACATCCAAAGTTATTAAATTTTTTTTATTTTTCATTAATGGGATGAGGGTATTGCTGGCTAAGCAGCATTTATTGCCTAGAGGGCAGTTCAGAGTCAACCACATTGCTGTGGATCTGGAGTCACATGTAGGCCAGACCAGGTAAGGATGGCAGCTTCCTTCCCTAAAGGACATTTGTGAACAGATGGGTTTTCCCAACAATCGACAATGGATTCATGGTCATTATTAGATTCTTAATTCCACATTAAAGATGTATGAGAGCTTCATAAAAACCTGTGCAGACTATGTAAGAAGTAGTGTAGGCAGAGGTGTGTCTGCATACGTGTGTGTGTCTGTGTGTGTGCCTGCCTGCCTGCAAGTGTCTTTGTTGAGAAGGTGGAATCAGCAATTGTCAGATATATTTCTCAATTTTATACCATCTGCCGACCCAGTCTCCAGCCGTTTTGTGGGTGTCAGGAGCCTGGATCACCCTTTCTAAGGTATAATCTGAACTTGGTCTTACCCCAGGCTTATTGATGGGGACCTATCCCCAAGGCTGTGATTCTGTCCTCAAATCCTACGGTGGGCCTGGCTGAACAAATGCAGGAAGCTCACGAGTGCTGAGTGTGGTGTGTCGTGTGCCCGTTGCTCAATTTCTGTGCAATGTGTTTGGGGATCCTAAGCTCTGACCTGTGGCAGACTATTTGGACATGGGAAAATAGGCTCTTTCCCAGGAGAGATTGCCTCTGTCTCTGTTCTATATCAAGGCAGAGCGTCTCCCATCTGTAGGAGTTGCAATGGAGCTAGATTTGGAGACATTCATGGGGGAGGATTTTACCAATTTAGATACCCACTGACCAGGGTATAAACATCTGGAACTATAGAAAAAACATCACTTTTTAAAAATTTTTGCTTTTTATTTTAGGGTGTCAACTCGTGCAAAACTCTGGAACCAAAGGATTGTACACCCAATGAGGTGCAGGTTGTCGAAGAGAAGCAGATTGGATTTGAGATTGAGAAGGAGGTTGAAGTGGATGATGAGACTGAGGTAGTTCCTGAGGATATTTCTGATGCCGAGAACCAGAGTCAAGGTGTCTTATCGTATGGTCCGCACAGTGCACCTGCTGAGACTTCAGGAAAAATTAACCCAGCATTTGACGCAATGGCCTCTCCATCCATCTATCCCAGTGAAGTAATGTATACAAGTATACGAGGTCCTGTCTACCAACAACAAGAGGCACCAGGGACCGGTCCCGGGAACGACGAGATGGAAGTGATTGTCAAGTCGGGCTATCAACCTCAGATCCATGGAGTCATCGCTCCCACACCAGTCAGGGAGCAGTCTGAGGTGCAGGAACTAATGCCTCGAGTTAATGGCTATCAACCACAGGCCCACCGCCAGTCCTGGAGCCTAGATTCTGTAGAGTTTCCACCACCTGAGACTGATTCCATTGGCAGCCCAACTTCCATCAACTCCCAAGCATTCCTGATTCCAGAGAGGATGCTGGGAGAGGATCACAGCTTAAGACCTGGTGTCAAAATGTGGTCCCTGCCCTTTTTCCAGAATTCCAGAATGTCTTTTGACTCCAACGACAGCTGATGAGAGACACTGGACAAGGGAAGGTTTGGATACAGGAGGACCTGGGTCCAAACCTTTGCCATCAGTTTGTGTCTCATTTTTTGCTCGTTGTGAATCCCCTGCTCCTCCCCCGGGAAACTAACACTACAAAGACTTGGAATGTGGCAGCCTGCTCGATGTGGACTGGCAATAGCAAGCAGCTTGTTTATTATGTTCACCTCTTCTCATAGTTCAGAGACTGAAACCAGATGAAAGGATCAAATTGCAGAAAGCTACCGAAGAGGCGAGAGTTTGTAGCGGCAGTAAACCTGACTGAGCCATAGTTGACGCATCCCTGAGGAGAATGGAGTCTGATTGCTGTTCCCTGCCACTGTATGTGCTAGAACTAGCTCAAGGAGCTGAATGGCCTATTTCTTGCTCCTCTGTGGAAATATTATTTCACGCTGTAGTTAGACAATTTATTAGCTGAAGAGAATCGAGGCACAACCACCACTGACGACAACGCTATTATATTTTAATAAAATATGATCGGACTGAATTGATGCAGATGTCAAAAATGGTTCTAACTGTGGAATCCTGGCTTGTATCATAAAAGACTCTTTTCCAAGGCACCTGATAAGCTCTGATTTTGCCTCTTGCAGAGGATTAACGAGATTGGATGGATTCTGTCTGAAACAAGGCTAATGGAGAAAGTTGTCCTATTTATTCTGAATTTCAGACATGCATGCTGATGGAAAAACTCTGATTATGGCAATACAAGCCTCTGTCTCTACTCTGGCCACCTCGGTGGATCTACTTTGATTACCCTGGCTTCGTTTCAAATTGACTTGGTGGGTTGACAAACTTGAAGTGATGATAAGAATTGGGCTACTACCTGTGGCTCACTACCTCACAGCTTTTGATTCCAGACAGCCAAAGCCTTCCTCACGTAACTGAAGCTCTCACTTAGCAGTGCCCCTTCATTGGCAGCTGAATGACTTGTCCTGAAGAAGAGTCATAATGGACTTGAAACATTAAATTTGGCTTCTTCCTCCACAGATGCTGCCAGACCTGCTGAGTTTGTCTAGCAGAGATAGTAGGAACTGCAGATGCTGGAAAATCTGAGATAACAAGGTGTAGAGCTGGATGAACACAGCAGGCCAAGCAGCATCATAGGAGCAGGAAGGCTGACGTTTTGGGCCTAGACCCTTCATCAGAAATCTAGCACTTTGTTTTTATTTCCAATTTCCAGTATCCACAGTATTTCGCTTTTATCTGTCCTTCCCAACCCCCGAAAAAAATACAACAAATCTGCTCCATACTCTTCCCCAGGCAGCTGAACCTTGCTTTTCACAAAAACTCAATCTACTGCACATAAATGGTTTAAATAAAGCCCATCAACAAGCAAGGGGAGTAGATGCACATTTGGCCAGGGAGGAACAGAGCCCTGTCTGTGTAAAAATTCTGTTTTGCAATGGTTTGTATCATGTTCTGCATTAACTGAGTGCTACCAGCTTTAAAACACTACATCTGGTTGACTGCGTTTGGGTATCAGAAGATATGATTACTTTAATTCTGCCTGTGACATGCTTTATCAAAACCAAATGCTTCACATACAATGAATTGCTTTGAAGTGTTGTGACTGTTAATGCGGTTCAGTGTAGCACGAGCATTGTTTGTGTGGCTCTGTTTAAATGTACTTGTGAGAATGACACTCCACCAGGCACAGGCCAGGGGCTGAATTGTTTGGTCTGTGTTTACAGTCTGACATCTTGAAACTCTAGAGCATGTTGTATGAAAGTGGTCATTTGGCTTTTCTGTCTCTAAGGAGCAAACCTCTGCCTTTATTGCAGTGCTTTTGTTGAGGGTTGAAAGGAGTGCTTGATGGGGCAAAGCAATTGGTAAAATCTCAGTTGCTGTTTGTGTGACATCAGCCAGTGAAGAGGTGTGTGTCGTCTTGCTCTGGAAGTCGTGACATTCTAGTAACACTGTGCAGGAAGTCACTGCGAATAACGTACCAGGAACTCATTCTGCATTCCACTGTTAGAAAGCAGTGGTTACAGAGTTTGTTACTCCAATGATCAAAACACAAAGTCTCTGCTCTGCTCATCCAGTGAGATTGGAACTTTACTCTAAGAAATGTATTTGATTGTCAGCTTTTTTAATTCAACTAACCTTGTTTTATTTTGGCATTCATCCATACTGGAATTCAGAAATGAAGAGCAAGCTGCAATATATTTACCTTTTTCTTCACCTGAACAGGGAGAGGAAGAATGCATTTCTGCACATCTTATCAAAGCAGCCTGCAGCTGGATTCAGTAACTTGACATGAACGTGGCCCCCTTCGTTTCTCGGTGTGCTGGATTTGAAGAGAGTTAATAACCCAATGGTTCAGCATAAAGATTGAGTTGAGCACAGTTTCCATTTGCAAGCAGGGAGAATGACAATTGGGCAGTGATGCAAAATCATTATTTCTGTTGTTTCATATATGCTGGTTGGAGTTCTGTTGCACTAATATTTCATCAGCAAAAAGTGATACCGACTATGAAAGGAAAAGTACACACCACACATTACTGGTCTCTGACAGGAAACATGCCAACGTTTCCATCACATATATACACACCCGCACGCACATACATATCTACCTAGGTGCACAGGCAGACGTGTGCAAGCTTATCTGTGTATATATTCATCCTCACAGATGTACACATCCATCTCAGAATGGAGAGAATGACTGAGCCATTAAAAATATAAATACTCAAATTTGTAACTCTAATTCTTGTGATGTGCAATGTCCTCGAAGTATCGAAATTGTAAGCCTGTTTGCGGACAGGAATGTTTTATTTTGCTCTTATAATGCCTGATAACCAGTTTATTGTATAGGAATGCTTGTATCACTGATGATACTTATTAATCTACAGTTTTTTTTTCTCGGAATGTGTGGTCTAACTGCTGTTGTAGTTGTGTCATTGAAATTTTAAAACTCAGTGGAATGTAATTTCAGAAGCTATGGACATAAGACTAATCCTGAACCCTGTGTATATAAGTTGTGGTGGAATATCTCCACGAACACTCGGGATTGCTGTCATCAAACTGTCCTTTTGGATTCCATATTGTACACCCGTACAGCGACCCGCCATACAGCATAAATCCAGCCTTCCTGCAGTTCCATATCGTCAGGTTATAGTACTATCTTTAAGACTGTGTACAGGACTTGTGTTCTCTCTGCTCCCCCTCTCCCGCTCACATCATAGCTGTCCAGCTGGTGACGGATTAAAAGAGAGTTTAGCTAAGAATAGGGATTTCTCAGTCTTTTGTTTTCCCAGGTCTTTTCCCTGATCATCTCCCACCTCCCCCTTTCTGACTGCAAGAACATCTATGCTCTGCAGTCCTGCCAATTACAATCTCTAAGAGAGCCAACACACAGTTCCTGTTCTCCATTTTGCATTCAGAGATTTATTCAAGGGAACCTGTACACAAAAGGAGAAAGGAATAAAAGGGGTGGGAGGAGGCTGGTGTAGAGCGTAAATCCTGGCATGGGCCCATTAGGCCGGATGTGTGTAAACTCTGGTCATACCCACCAGAAGTGAGGCTGAATTTAGGGACTCATCTGCAGCCAATTAGGAAGAAACTGGGACCAAAGTTGTGGTTAGGTTCACAGTCTGTCCATGTTCTCAAACTTTGCTGTCAGTTTTGCTGTGTTGTTGGTGAGTCACACGATGGCAATGAATATTGTGATCCTGTGTAATGCATAACTTGGCAACTGGCCTGACTGTCTCAGATGACAGTAAGTAATCCTGCAGCCAGTCATTTTTTTTCTGTTTGATTAGGGAGTTTTGAAGGTTGAAAGTACTTCCAAGTTTCTTACTGCATTCTGTGGGAGAATCCCATAAATTGAAAAAAATCTCTACTTCTCTCTGCTTTAAACTCTTTGTGTGATGAATGCTGCCCATCCTTTTAGTGAGATAGTACAGATGAATAGATAAGTAACTTAATTGATTTATTGAAGAAAATCATGGCAGCCTGTGCTGAATTGTGATGATACTACAAATAGTACAAGTCGTGAAAATTCATCACAAAATATAAAGTGATTAAAAAGATTACACAATTATGAACATCACCGTATTACAATAGGTTTCAAAATGCAGGTCTCCTTACTGATTTAATTATTAAAAGATGTGCAAAATGTGGAGTAAATTTGGAAATCCTGTTAAAAAGACAGGATCGTTAATCTAAACATAATACTCAAGATTTTCAGCATTTCCAATACTAAACATGTTTGAAAGAGAAAAATGATAATTAGACAAATGCAGGAGGATGGCATCAGGGGTATATGGGAAATGGCTGGGAATGCTGTTAGCATATTCAAACCTTTTCATTATTTGCTGTAGGCATGTCGATTGTTCCAAACAGCCATACTCATGAATGTGAACAAGTCCCTCCTAATAGACTGAGAGCCTAATGTTGATGTGCCACATGATGCAAGATTGTATGGAGTGTATGTACATAAAAATACGAAGGCTGTGATCTTTTGTTATTTCCATCATCTTTTGCATGTTTTGAGTTTGTGTATCTGCATTGAGAGGTGATCTGGTGGAAACGATCCTACCACCGCGCTGGAAGCTCTGTGTTTGAGGCTCATGCTCGGAATTGTTGGCCATGGAAAGTGCATTTGTGGCCAAACCAATTCATTGTCATCCTGCAAATCCTTACAATACACCTGAGGGCAGGAGATAAGAGTGGGAGAGTTTTATGGTCAATCATTTTGCAGAATGCAGTGGCAAACAACTGCAGCACTTCACTCAAAAGCATGGACCAATCCCATGGAAGTCCATGGCCCATCTTTTGGGAATGATGGGAGAAAAGACAGAGCTGCTTGAAATTATGCAGACACAGCCTGACCCCTTGCGTGAAAGCAAAGCATGGGGTCAGCGTGACACCTAGACTGCATTCCACCTGCCCTGGGTGTACTCAGTGATTGAGCAAAATTCCATGTGAATGCAGCGGTTTAGCCACCTTTGAAAATCTTAGCTTCAGTAAGAGGAATAACTTTCTCACCACTCTGGTTCTGCAGCTACAGCCTTAGTCCTAGATCATTTCTCCAATATTGCACTTGGTGGCTATTTTTGACTTATTGGTCCTGATACTAAAATAGCAGCAAGCCATTTGACCATGTGCACTAATGGTACTCTGAATTGCATTGTATTCTACTTGGGC
The DNA here is from genome assembly GCF_021869965.1 of Rhincodon typus. NCBI lineage: Eukaryota > Metazoa > Chordata > Chondrichthyes > Orectolobiformes > Rhincodontidae > Rhincodon > Rhincodon typus. The sequence continues at coordinate 125,033,985 of NC_063334.1, forward strand.
TGAAAATCAGGAAATTTCAGCATTTACTGAAGCATATTTCTTAGAAGAAATTCTAATTGCTGTCATTTTAGCCATATCTATTAAAATATATATATGTTCAACAGTATTTCCCTTGTCTGCATTGACTCTCTTGGAAATTTTAAGAACATATTGTTAGAAAAATTGTTATTCTAGTGCTGCTGTTCATTATTCCTTTATAATGTAAATGTATACATTTACAAGTACAGACTGAGATTTTTTTAAATTTATTCATTCATGATTCGTGGCCATTGCTGGTTGGGCCAGGATTTATTGCCTGTCCATAGTTGCCTTTAAGGTATTTGTGAGTTGCGTTTTCGAACCACTGCATGCCATGTGCTGTAGATAAACTCACAATGCTCTTAGGAAGGGAATTCAGGATTTTTACCCAGTAACACATAAGGAATGGTGATATATTTCCAAATTAAGATGGTGAGTGGTTTGGACAGGGTGGTATTCCCACACATCTGCTGCCCTTGTCTATCTAGATAGAAGTGGTTTTGGGTTTGGAAAGCGCTAAGGATCTTTGCTGAATTTCTGCAGTGCATCCTGCAGGTAAGACACTGCTGGTAGATGAGGAAGTAGATGCTTGTAAATGTGGTGACATTATTTCAATATGAAAACAAGGAGAAATAGTACACATCACAAGGTAGCTTATTGAATAATACAAGTTGTGTTTTAACCAAAGAAGCAACCCTCCTACGGCAGCAGTAGTGTCCTCTTTAACTTTTACACTAGTACTTCCAGGCCTCTCCAGAAGTATGTTGATAATGGCTAATCAGTAATCCACCACTTTGGAAAGCTGGTAGAGGCTGTATGCAGACAGACATTTGAAAGATGCAGAGCAGCAAGAGTGCATGATCAACTTTTGCTGGGTGGCTTCATTTCCTTAGATACTACACTGAAGTGCACTTTCAGTCTTATTTGTTGGAAGTTGAGCTTAGCAGAGGACAGCCTTTTGTAAATTGACTATTGTAGTGTGCCTAACACATCAGCGTGCCATTCCCAACTTTGCTGTCAGCAAAAGTTGGACTCTTTTTCAAATAACTTGTAACATGCATGGAGAATGGAATTAAGTTCCAAAGTGGTTGGGCAAATTTAATTTTCCAGTTTGGTAAGAAGGATGGAAAGGAAAACATCATTTTAAAGCTCTCTTGGTGTTTGGAAGGACTTAGGGACTATTTAACTTTGTGATTTAATATGCAGTTAAAAGCCAGCACTTTCAAGAGTCTTGGCTTTCATTGCAAGGGGGTTGCTATATAAAGAGGTCTTGCTGCAAACTATTGTTTTCTCCTTATCCCCACCCTAACTTCTGCACATAAACCGACATTTTCGTAGCTACCACCCGTTCTGAGGAAGAGTCACTCGACCTGAAACGTTAACTCTGATTTCTCTCCCCAGATGCTTTCAGACCTGAGCTTTTTCAGTAATTTCTGTTTTTGTTTCTGATTTACAGCAGCTGCAGTTATTATCACAGGCTGTTACCTTGGCTGCAGAACATATAACTAAAGAGTTGTGGTTTTAAAGTAAAGGGCTCAGATTAAAAATGTCTTTGGTGCAGGTTGCGAATCTTTGGAAGTCTAGAACTTCATTTGTTGAGATTATCTAGGTCAAAACTTACGAACTTTTGGGGACTAAAGGGTGTGGGAAGTGTGCTTGATGTAGAAGTTCAGTAATGTCCCTATGGTTCGGTTGAGGAAGCTGTAAGGCTAGGTCCTTATGCTTTCAATGGAATTCAACATGTAGTTAATTTCAATCATTTATCTAGTGCTTGACTGAAGTTAGTTGCCCTCTTCCAGTCTGAAATATAACCAGTGATGGTTCCCAAGAGTTTGTGCAAAGACCACTGTTTTCGTAATAAAATCAAAGTCTCTGAAAATAGTGAGACAATAGGGATTGACTGCATCAGGACTTTGGCTAGTCAGTGTTCAGTAAAGACACTCACAGCATTTCAAAAAATCCTCATAATCGATATGTGGTCAAAGGGAGAGGAAGCATATAATAACTATCACAAGAGAAAACATGCCAGGGAAGCTGATGAGGCTAAAGACAGATTAAGCCCCTACTGGTGATGAGATGGATTGCAGGATTTTAAAAGGTAAGTAGCTGCAGAGGTAGTGCATGTATTGGTAGCAATATCCTGGTCTTGGATTCGGGGGAAAAGTCCCAGACATTGTCAGTTTTTAAATTGGATACCTGTTTTTTTTAATCTCCCCTTTTTAAACAAAGTTATCTATAGGCCAATTATTCTATGATAACATTATTGGGAAAATGGTAGTCTTATAGAGCACAGCATTTAGAAAGGCACAATATAATTAAGCATAGTCAGCAAGGCTTCATGAAAGGGAAACCATGCCTGAAATTAACTACAATGTTTTGAGGATGCAACAAGAGGGATAGATTAAGTGGAAACAGCGCATGTAATATTTTTGGGTTTTCAGGTGGTGTTTGATAATGTACCACATGTTAGACTACTTAAGAGTCCATGATGTTGTGCTAAAATATTAGCATGGAGTGGAGGTTGGTTAACTAATAGAAGAATATGCAAACCAGGAACAAGAGTAGGCTGCTCTGCCAGTCAATAAAATAGCTGATCTGATTTTAACCTCAGCTCTACAGTCCTGTATGTTCCCAATAATTTTTCATTCCCTGGGTAATCAAAAATCTATCTGTTCTATCAACAACTACTGAAGGTGAATATTATCTACACACAGAGGAACTGCAGACAGCTACAGTACAGGACTGGGGACTCCTTGTGCGTAAATTACTAAAGGCTAACATCTAAGTTCAGTGGGTAATATTGACTGTCAGCCTTTATTTCAAAGGAACTGGCACATTAAAATAGGGAGAAAACAAGGTGGAGCTGGAAAAGCACAGCAGGTCGGACAGCATCCGAGGAGCAAGAAAGTCGATGTTTCATGTCGGCACCTTTTCTTCAGGACTGGGGAAGGGGGGTAGGGTAGGTGAGATGATGATAGGTGGATGCAGGTAAAGGATTATTGTTGGTCAGTAGAAAGGATGGAGCAGATGGATGAGTGAGAAGATGGACAGGTTGGGGTGGAGAGATCTTGAAGCCTGGTGAAGTTTATATTCAGGCTAATGGGCTGTAAACTCCCAAAATGAAAAATGGGGTGGTGTTCATCCACTTAACTCTGACAGTGGAGGAGGCCAAGGATGGATATGTTGCTAGGGGAGTGAGAGGGGCAGTTGAAAGTTGATGGCAACTGGAAGGTCAGGCTGGTTGGTGCGTGCGGAGTGGCTGCGCTCTGCAAATTGGTCCCCGTGTCTGTGTTTGGTCTCCCCAATTTAGAGGTGATGACATCAGGAGCAATGGCTACAGTAGGTGAGGTTAGATGAAGTGCAGGTGAATCTGCTGGATTTGGAAGGATCGTTTAGGGCCTTGGATGGAGGTGAGAGAGGTGGTGTAGGGGCAGATATTGCACCTCCTGTGGTTGCAGAGAAATGTACCAGGTCTGTTGGAGAGGTTGGTGGGGAGTTTAGAGTTCTTGAGTCACAGAGTGGTCCCTGCAGAACACAGACAGGGATGGGGAGGGAAATATCTTAATGGTGGTGGGGTCTGACTGGATTTGGTGGAAATGTCAGATGATGTTATGTTGTATTTGGAGGTTGGTGGGGTGGTCTGAGGACTAAGTGGCCTTTATCATTGTTGTTGAGGAGAAGAGGGTTTCAGGGCAGAAGCGCAGGAATGGTGGGGGGGAAGGAAGATGCAGTTGAGGGAATCCTTAATAATAGAGGACAGGTAACTACAGTCCCTGAAGTAGGAGGATATCTGGGAAGTCCTAGTGTAGAATGCCTCATCTTGGGAGCAGATGTGGCAGGAGGGGAGGAATTGAGTATGGCATAGCATTTTTACAGGAGGATGGGTGAGATGAGGTATAGTCCAGGTTTGAAATGTATGTCAGTGGTGAATCTGTTGCCAGAGGTCCAGGAAGGGGAGGGAGCTGTCAGAAATGGTCTAGGTGAATTTTTGGCATGGTGGAAGGTGTTGGCAAAGTTGATTAACTGCTAGAGCTCCTCAGGGGAGCATGAGGCAGCACCAATACAATCATCAATATAATGGAGAAAGAAGTGAAGTTTGGTGCCTATGTAGTTGTTGAAGAGGAACTGTTCCACCAATCCTACAAAGAGGCAAGTATGCCTTGGGGCCCATAGCCACCCCTTTAGTTTGTAGGAAGTGGGAGGAATCAAAGGAAAAGTTGTTGCAGGTGAAGACCAGTTTCCCTTCTCTCTATAAAAATAGGAAAATCTTGCTCAAACTTTATAGGGTAGTAGTTAGATCACACCTGGAATATTGAGAATAGCTTTGTTACCTAATTGAAGGGCAGATATCAGCACTGGAGACAGTGCAAACAAGATTCACTAGGCTGTACTCGGTGTTTAGAATAATGAGCAACCTTGTTGAAACATACTAGTTTTGGGGGGATCTTAATGTAATGTGGAAAGGTTGTTTTCTCTTGTGGGAGAGCCTGTGTTATAATCTTAGCATGTAGGTGCTCATTTAAGACATTGAGGAATTTCTTCTCTTTGAGGGTAGTGAATCTGAAGACTACTTTATTGTAGAGGTTGGGTCATTACTGGTTAGTATATTCAAGGGTGTGATTGCTTTTTTTTTTAAAGGAATCAGGGGTTATTGGTAAGAGACAGGATAGGTAGAACTAAAATTATGAAATCAGCTATCATCTCACTGAATGGCACAACAGCCTTGAAAGGACTGAATGGCTGACTTCTGTTTGCACATCTTATGGTCAATGATTACTGACATAAATAGGCACTGGAAGGAAGTAAACTCACAGAAATAGAATAGGACTGACTGGATTGCTCTGGAGAGATTGGGCAACTACATGTGCTAAATGGCTGTTTCTGATAACTAACATGGTGTGCATTTCCAGTACTTTTTCAAGTACCTGGTACTATGATAAATGCATAAGTATGAATTGTATGTGGAGGAGAATGACAGTGCATCACAATCAAGTCTGGATACGTTTGCTTTTATTGTTAATTAACAATGCATCCCTTTGATAAATTTTATGTTCAGAAGGGTAAATGCCCAAAACAAGACTGTACACACTATACAAAGAAACCACAAGGTGGCAACACAAAAACATTACTCTTGACAGGTGCTCTTCTCTGCTTTACGTTATTTAAATTATACACAGCTCCATGAAATATTCTTTTATGGAAAATATATAAATAATTTCTTCTCATTTTTAATCAAGACTATGTTACAGGTATATAATATAAATCAGGTTTCATGTTCAGTGACCTATGAACACTAGAACATCCCAATAATGTAGCAGCTTATCACAGAAATAAAATCAAACACATCCACAATGATGGCTGCAATGTCCATATTCTATGCTCTCTCCCTCTCACAGGTGTCAGTCTTCTCTCCCTTCTTAAACAGATATGTAAAATAGCAAAACATTGATAGCTCGATCAAGAAATCTCTCGCAACCAAAGGCCATCGATTCGCTTCAACCTCCTCATTCTTCAAACTCTTATGAGGTGGTTTTTGGGCACGTACGTGGAAGAGATCAAAGTTAAACATAATAACCAATTGACCACAAGACAGACAAACCACAAGAGCCACCAAGACTGAGCAGGAAAGACAGCTACGTACACAGACCACGGGAATGACGACACAGGGTTCTTGAGACATCTGCATAATCCTGACAATCAGCATTTACCAATCAACTTCGGAATACATGGGGGTCCAAAATAACACATGGTCATGAAATAGTTAATTATTGACCTATAAGAACTCTGAAAATCAGTTATTCAGGATATGGTCACTGTTGCTGACTCATTTAACTGATCAATATGAAGTTAGTGTTCTTACCAGTGCAATGTGGGGGCAGGGGAGATATAGAGAAAAAAACAGATACTGCAGTGTGATTGGTGGGTAAGAATTGGTCAGGCAATTGTGATTCACACATGGTGTTAGAGGCAGAGGCATAGTTGGAATAACCAGTTGGAAGACAGAATACTTGTGAGGTGCTGAGGCCACAGCAAAGCCATCCTTTGTGTTTATAATATTGCATACGTCATATTCCTTTCTCCTTAGTTGTCAGTTCCTGGAGAGATGGATGTGTATTGTAATAGCACCTTATTCTGGACCCATCCCTATATTTTCACCTTCCACTTTACTAGAATTCAACAATTGCTCTGGAAATGAAAACATTCACCTGTTTCCTGTCCAGCCACTAAGGACTGAATGTAGGGAATCTATTGCATTCACCAGCAGTCAGCGATTCTAACCGCAATCCAGAATTTATATCTAATCCTCAATCCTGGGTCATACAATGCCTCTCATCAAGTCTGAATAAATGATCCAAGACAAAGAACTACAGTTATGATGGCGAGCACAGGCAACACTGCTCCAGCCACTAAGCGGTTCTCTGACAGGTATCTAAAAGCAGACACTCCCATTCTCTCCATAAGCCATAGGAAGCAACATTCATTGAAGTAGTACAGGATAGGATGAGGGGAAACCAGTCACTAGCCATTTCCTTCCTGTCTCAGACATCTCATCATTGGTGTTTATGGTTACATGTACAAAAACATCCTTGAACATTTCGTATCTTAGTGTAACTCGCGACCAGTGAAAGGGTGAGAAATTGTGTGCATATGCGTGTCACGTCAAAGTCAGAATGATGAGACAAAACTATTTGGTTGAGACCCTCCCTCCTGAAGCCAGGAGACCATTGCTGTTTGAGATTAACAACAAACAAGTTCAATGGAAAGCCCAGTGCTTCATCGTGTTCTTCTCATACCATCACACCTGACATTTTGCAGTAAAAGCAGGGCTCACAGGGCCCTGTACTGTAGTGTTAGAATTTTCATTGCTACTTGTTAACACCAACTCCACACAAAGCACCTTAAAACTCAAGATATACACTTAGCTCATGGAATTTCAAGGGCTTCTGCTCATACAAAGCAACTCAGATGAGTGCTGAAAGACCAAAGTTTGCAGTCTGGTACGGTAAATGGAGGGTGGACCCCACTGTATGAAAGCCTACTCTCACATGGTTTTTAAGGACCCTTAGACAAATGACAATCAGACTTTACCTCTCCTGAAATGGTGTTTCTGAAAGTTCTGGTGCAATCTTTCTTAGGGGCGGTATGCAATGGAAACTTTATGCCATTTCAGCCAACATGTTAAGATGACAGGATTTAGCCCTTAATGATCCATATCAATTGGGTCCGATAAGGAGCATTGCCCACATACCCATGTCCAGATAGGCAGGTTCCTATATACCCTGAGACCCAGAAGCAGATGGGAGAATTTTGCATTTACTTTGGTGTCCAGGAGCAACGGAGAGCAGCCTAGGATCTAGGAGTTCCCATACAGAACTGCTGTTTCCTACTCTCTAATGGACCAGTGGATATGGAGAATTGTTCCTGGGTGCATTAAACTGCATTTCCAATACACCCACAATACAAAGGCAGCCCTGTAATTAGTTGCTGCAAGCGTGATTTACCGTTAAAAGGCAAATCTGCTTGCGTGCGGGACCCCACAGCACCATACCATGGAACATTTTTTCTGCCATGAGTTAAGGTTTTCCAGGACTGCATGTCAACGGCACAGGGGTCTGATTCCAATCCGCCTGAACTCATACAGTCAATGCAATTTAAGTAGATTATAAAGTGGTCTTTCTTACAAGCTGACTACATTTAAACATATAAAATTGACACCCCTGTCTACTGAGTGCAGGGGTGGTAGGTGGGATTGAGCTCATCTGGCCCAATGACTGAAAGAAACTAAGGCAATGCTGGTGGATGGAGACTTGCGATAGTTAGAGATGAGCATGTGCATCTGTGCCAACAGCCATGGAACAGGGAGAGATCCAACCACTCAGGTCTCACTTACTGTCTCCCAGTCTGCATCACTCCTCCTGTAGTGTTAAGGATACCTTCACATCCAAGACAGAGGGAAGGGAAATAAATAAGAACATGCAAGGGACAGGATTTGAGTGCTGATTCGACACTCCTGCCCTGCCCTGCTGGTCACAGCGACAGTCAGATGTTGGTACTGTTGAATTCTGGGTGAAGTAGTTTGTAGGTTTGGTGATGTGGCAATACGTCAGCACAAATTTGGTCAGGATGCTGGGGTTGGCTCAGCTTCAAGCTGCTTCGGTGATAGAGTAGTGTCCGCTTCCTCATACAGCTGTCAAGAGAATAAACATGGTCAGAGCATGGAGTCACTCCTGCAACAGAGATAGAGAGAGAGAGACAGAGAGAGAGAGAGACAGACAGACAGAGAGAGAGACAGAGAGAGAGACAGCGAGAGAGAGAGAGACGGCGAGAGAGAGAGAAAGAGAGCGAGAGCGAGAGAAAGAGAGAGAGATTGATTCCATGCACTGGACAGGATGAGTCTCTAGAGAAAGTTCCTCAGAAACAAAGACAGTCAATGACAGAGGTAAGAAAAATTTGCACTTTAAAAGAGACAAAAAACCTCTAGATATAGACAAAGATTGTTCCTGGAGGCTCTGGTGAAAGTGTCCTCCCAGATTCAGTTTGTAGGGAACCGAGACCAACCAATGATTCTAACAAAGGTGGCCAGAGATCCCATGTGCTTGCTCCTTCCCCCACCCAACCACCCTTCTCATAGATCAATGATATATCTCCCTTAAGAAGCTCCTTATGTATAAAGCCCTCCCTACCCTTACTAAGGAGAAATATGATGTGTCAAGAGGGGGAGCTCTCTGATTAACAATTATTGCAGTCAGAAACTTACGGGTTGGAACTGAACATCCTGGAAGAGTTCTTGGATAAACCTGCGGGAAGGCAGACGGAAGGTGCAGTTTGCCAGTAAGTGGGAAACCTCAGAGTATAGACAAATGTCATCGAAAGCATGAGGAAACTTTTCCTTTATCCTGGGGAGGGAGAGTAAAACAGGAGTCTGAGACAAGCAGAGAAATAAATCTCAGAAATACCTTTGAAACAGCAGCCAGTCATCCACAACAGCTGTGGAAGCCAAGGAACACCACTGGGGTGGGATTCGCAATCCACAGACCATGGTATTCATCCTGTTCCCCTCATAAAATCACAGAATCCCTGCAGTGTGGAACCAGTTTCTGTAAGCAGTCCTGCATCAGTGGTAAAAATGCAACTGCTGGAACAATTTCAAACAGAGAATGATAACCGATGCTTGTTATGTGTTGCTGAAATGAGGGGTGGTTGGAATTCTTGTAAGCTCTCCTGGAGGACTGAATAGGTAGGATGGTTTTGCTCTTGGTGATCGGTAAGGGTCTATTTATCACTGACTCCCAGAGCACTGGAGACACAAGTCAGAGTGGCCCTCCTTCAAAGAACAGTCTGGCGTCTCTGACAATGCCAAGCTCTGCTTATAGCTCCAGCCTGCAGGCACCAGAACAATGTAGCAGCTGGCCATATTGGGATTTAAGTTCTCAACCACTACACCAGCCACAATGATTGAACAAATTTCAGAATGGATACAAGCACAGAGGAATTCATTTGGTACGTCATGTCTAGCCTGGTCTGGCTCTCTAAAACAGCTATTCATCGAGTGGCACCAATGACAGCCCCCCGCTCCTTTTCTCCTGGTAACTCTGCACATTCTTCCTTTACAATTCCATCTTGAAAGCCTCAATTGAACCTGCATCCACCAGACTGTCAGGCAGTACATTCATAATCTTAACCACTTACTGTGTGGAAAATCTTTCATGTCACCATTGAAGATAATTAGCAGAAGAAATTATCTGTCTCTCTCTGGTTCTTGATTCTTTCACTAACGGGAACAATTTCTCTCTTTGTCCAAATCCATGATTTTGAACATCTTGATCTAATCCCCACTAAACCTCCTTTCTTCCAAGGATAATAGTCCCAAGTTCTACTATCGTTCTATTTTATCGAAATCCTCAACCCTGGAAACATTTCTATACCCTCTCTAATACTTTCATATTTGTCCCAAGGTGTAGTGCGGTAGCACCCTATTAATAAAGGATACTGCTGGTATTATTAACCATTCTTTCAACCAATGTTCCCTCTAAGCTAGCTGCTTGGAGATCTCTGCAGCAGCAGAAAATTTAGAAGGAATGTAGCTCTCAACCTGACCTGTCACTTTCAAAGACTGATGCAGACCTACCTACAGCCAAGTTCTTCACTGTCCCCCTATAACATTTATGTTATATTGTTTAAAATATAAAATAGATTAATTACAGCTCAAACAGTGGGTATGATCTTATAGCAATTACAGAGAAATGGTTACAAATAGATCACAGCTCAGAACTAAATAATTAGGGGTATATGACTGTACAAGACATGATTAGTAAGTTTGTGGACAATACAAAATTTGCAGGCATTGTTGATAGCGAGGAAGATTATCAAAAATTAGAGGGATCTTGATCAGGTGGGGAAGTGGGCTGAGGATTGGCAAATGCAATTCAATACAGATAAATGTGAGGTGTTACATTTTGGAAAATCAAACCTAGGTAGGACTTGTACAGTAAAGGCTAAGGTCCTGACCAGTGTTGTGGAACAGAGGGACCTAGGAGTACATAGTTTGTTGAAAGTGGCGTCACAGGTGGACAGGGTGGAGAAGAAGGCATTTAGCATGCTGGCTTTCATTGATTGAGGCACTGAGTCTAGGAGTTGGGATGTTATGTTACAGTTGTATCAGTCGTTGGTGAGGCCGCACTTGGAGTATTGTGTACAGTTTTGGTCATCCCATTATAGGACGGACATAGTTAAACTGGAAGGTTTGCAAAGATGATTTTTGAGGATGTTGCCAGGACTAGCAGGCCTGAGTTACAGGGAGAGGTTGGCCAGGATAGGACTTTATTCCTTGGAACATAGGAGAATGAGGGATGACCTTATTGAGGTGTATAAAATCATGAGGGGCATAGATAGGATGAATGCATATAGTCTTTTTCCCAGGGATGAGGAATTGAAAACTAGAGGGCATAGGTTTAAGGTGAGAGGGGTAAGATTTAAGAAGGACCTGAAGGGCAACTTCTTCATGCAGAGAGTGGTGTGTATATGGAATGGGCTGCCAGAAAAAGTGGTTGAGGCAGGTACAATAGCAACATGTAAAATGCATTTGAATAGATACATGGATGGGAAGGATTTAGAGGGATAAGGACCAAATGCAGGCAATTGGAACTAGCTCAGTGGGCACCATGGTCAGCATGGACCAGTTTGGGCTGGAGGGCCTGTTTCCATGTTGTATTACTCCACAACTCCGTGAAAGAAAGGGTGCTGGGTACCTTCATTAGTACAGGATGAAATAAACCCATTAGCAAAACATGATCTTGAATCGGAAAATGCAGAATCCATACGGGTGAATGTAGGAAATAAAAAGGAGAGGACAATACTGTTTGAGAGTAGTCTAGAGCCTTCTAACAGTAGCTACATGGTGGGATAGAGAATGAGGATATAATGAGAGCATTTAAAAAATTCATAACATTAGCCATAGGTGACTTTAATCTTCATGCATAATGGGAAAATCAATTTGGCAGAGGAAGAGGAAGAATTCATATAGTGCATTCATGACAGTTTCCTGGAAGAATATTGTTGTGGATCCACCCAAGGATCAGGCTTCACTGGATCAGATAACGAGTAATTAAAGTTTAATGAATGATCTTTCAGTAAAAGATCTGTAAGGAACAGTGATCATAACATCGTAGAATTTAGCATTCAAACTGATATTAGTGAATAACATGGATCAGAAATAGCTGTGCTAAAATTAAATAAGGGTAGGTATACGGGGATAGGAAAGGAGTTTAGCAGAACAGGTGTTTGATGAACACAGGCAGAATGTTTAAGGAAACAGTTCATTACTCACAGCAAATATGAAGGAGAATTCTAAGCAGGGGATACACTGACTACGGTTAAGGTTAGCATCAAATTTGAAGAAAAAACATATAATATGGCAATGATTAGTGGTAAGCCAGAGGATTGCATTTCATAACAGCTTCCTTAAATGTTTAAAAGGCAGAGCCCAAAGTGAACATAGGTGACTTAGAGGAAGAGGTTTAGAAATAATAAAAGGATGCCAGGAAATGGCAGAGGTGTTGAAAAAACACTTTTGCATCATTCTTCATGGTGGAGGGCATTAATAGCATTTCAAAAAGACTAAATAAACTAAGGAGGTTAAAGACCACTAACTCCCCTGGACATGATGTGCTGCATCCTCAGATATTAAAGGAAGTAGCTACACGGATAGCGGATGCACTGGTTGTAATCTTCTGGGAATCTTGGGATTCAGGAAAAAGTCCCAGGTAACTGGAAAACTACCAATGGAACACTGTTCTTTAAAAGGGAATGAGATAAAACACAGGTAACTATAGGCCAGTTGGCTTAACATCCGTTAGTGTGGAAGTGTTAGTCTGTTTTAAAGAAAGCCTATTGGACCATAGGGCTGCTCTGTCATTACAGACAGACATTTGGTGGTGTTTTAACCTGAAGGTCACCGTGCCTCAGGCAAGGGGAGATTTTCAAAATATTCCTTCTTGGTAAACTCAGCCCGTGCGGGAATTGATCCCACGATCTTGGCATCACTCTGCATCACAAACCAGCTACCTTGCTAAGTGAACTAACTGAACTCCTTCACGTAACAGCACAGCATTTAGAAAATATCACACAATCAAGTAGAGTCACTACCATGATTGACAGGGCCGTTACCGGTGTTCAACCCATCTCTTGCTTTTCTGCCCTCATTCCACAACATCGATAGCGTCCCTCTGGTGCTCACATACCAGCCTACCAGCCCACCAGCCTCTACATCCAAAGAATTATTAACAACTATTTCTGCCACCTCCAGCAGGATACCAAAACTATACTCATAATCCCCTCCCTTCCCTTGACTGCATTCTGCAGGGACTATTCCCTCTGGGACACCTTAGGCCCAACACCACCTCACGTCCTCAGTGCACCTTCCCATGCAATCACTGAAAGTTTAACACCCGCCTATTTACTTCCTCCCTCCTGACTATCCACAGCCTCAAACATATCTTCTGGTGAAGGACTGATTTACTTGCACTTCACTCAATCTAGTCTATTGCATTCTCTTATCATAACGTAGGTTCATCCACAATGGGGAGATGGAACACAAGCTGGGTGAGCGCTTTGCAGAACGCCTACGTTCTGTCCATAAAAACGATCCCGAGCTTCCAGCTGCTTGCCACTTTAACACCCCACCGTGCTCCCCTGCCAACATCTCTGTCACAGGCCTGCTGCAGTCCTCCAGCAAAGCTCAGCGCATGCTTGAAGAACAGCATCTCATTTTCCATTTAGGGACCCTGCAGTGTCTAGGACTGAATGCTGAGTTTCATAACTTGAGAGCCTGATTCCATCCTTCCATGTTTTTTATCCACCCTACACCTGATTCTGTTACAATATGGATTCCTTTAGCACAGTCACCCATTCCCAGGTGCTCCCAGGCCCATTATCACATTATATGGGCTGCATTCAGCACAGCTAATCCATTTTCAAACGCTTAGCTGTTATTATCAACTCATTCAGCCGTCCTGCTATCCATAATCTACGTTTGCCTACCCCTTTCACATATCTCTCGCTGGGCACCATCTCCACCTATTCACTCACTTATCCCACTTCAGCTTCAGAATAAATACTATTTTTCCCAAGCTACTAAAAGTTCTGATGAAAAGTCACTGGACTCAAAATGTTAACTCTGATTTCTTCCCACAGATCCTGCCAGGACTGCTGAATTTCTCCAGCAAATTCTGTTTTTGTGCAGAGGACAAAGGCACTCAGGGCATTTGAGATCGGCTATAAATGTGTGCCCAGTCAGAAATGCCCATTTCCCATAAACAAATGAAAAGAAACTACTTTTAGTGGTAGTGTCTTCACTTGTCTGGGCTCCAGAGCTATGAAATTCTCTCCTCCCATCTCTGTACCTTGCTTTAGTTCTTACTGCCTCCTTAAAATCAACTTCTTTGGTCAACATTTTGGTCCTCTGATATAGAGTCTCCTTATATGGCTCAGCATCACACTTAAAATGCTCCTCTGATGTACTTTCGGTCCTTGGATCCCAGCTATTCACAATATATTAGCAATGAGCTGGATGAAGGAACTAAATGTAATATCTTCACATATGCAAATGACACAAAGCTGGGTGGGAGGGTGGGCAGGCTGTGAGGAAGATACAAAGACGTTTCAGTGTGATTTGGATAAGCTGAGTGAGTGAGCAAATGATTGGCAGAAGCAGTATAATGTGGCTAAATGTGAATATATCCACTTCGGTAGCAAAAGCCAAAAGGTAGGTTATTACCTGAAAGGCTATAATCTGAGGGGACAACCTGCAACATGACCTGGGTATCCTTGTGCACCAGTCGCTGACAGTAAGCATGCAGGTGCAGCAGGCAGTGAAGAGGTTAATGGTCTTCATTGTCAGAGGATTTGAGGAAATGTCTTGCTGCAATTATATAGGGCCATGGTGTGACTACACCAAGAGTATTGCGTGCAATTTTGGTCTCCTTATTGGAGGAAAGATGCTCTTGCTATAAGGAGTGCAGTAAAGGCTTATCAGACTGATTCCTGGGATAGTGGGAATGACTGGAGGAGAGACCGGATTGGTTCGGATTACATTCACTAAAGTTCAGATGAATGAGAGGTGGGGGAATTCTCATTGAAACCAATAAAATTCTAACAGGACTAGATGCAGCAAGAATGTAGCCTCTGACGAAAGTCCAAAACCAGGGTCACAGTCGAAAGATACGTGAATTTTTCTTTTATTCA
>NC_063334.1:125048754-125054236 GCF_021869965.1 Rhincodon typus
AAAACCAGGGTCACAGTCGAAAGATACGTGAATTTTTCTTTTATTCATTTGTGGGACAGTGGGGTCACTGGCCGGGCCAGCATTTGTTGCTTATCCCTAGTTGCCCCTTGAGAAGGTGGTGATAAGCTGCCTTCTTGAACTGCTACTGTCCACCTCCTGTATGTTGACCCATAATGCCCTAGGGAAGGGAATTCAAGGATTTTGACCCAGCAACAGTGAAGGAACAGCAATATATTTCTAAGTCAGGATGGTCAGTGACTTGGAGGGGAACTTGCAGGGGGTGGTGTTCCCATGTACCTGCTGCCCTTGTCCTTCTAGATGGAAGTGGTCGTGGGCTTGGAAGGTGCTGTCTGAGGATCGTTGGTGAATTTCTGCAGTGCATCTTGTAGATCACACACACTGCTGCTACTGAGCATCGGTGGTGGAGGGAGTGGATGCTTGTGGATGTGGTGCCAATCAAGCGGCTGCTTTGTCCTGGATGGTGTTAAGCTTCTTGAGTGTTGTTGGGGCTGCACCCATCTGGGAAAGTGGGGAGTATTCCATCACACTCCTGACTTGTGCTTGTAGATGGTGGACAGGCTTTGGGGAGTCAGGTAGTGAGTTACTTGCCACAGTATTCCTAACCTCTGATCTGCTCTTGTAGCCACTGTGTTTATGTGGCAAACCCTTTGAATTTTTTGCAAATGGTAACCCTGAGGATGTTGATAGTGGGGGATTCAATGCTGGCAAAACCATTGAATGTAAATGGGCAGTGGTTAGATTTGTCTCCAATTGGCATGAATATTACTTGCCACTTGTCAACCCAAGCCTGGATATTGTCCAGATCTTGTTGCATTTGAACAGGGACTGCTTCAGTATCTGAGGAGTCACGAATGGTGTTGGACTTTGTGCAATTATTGATGAACATCCTCACTCCTGACCTTATGATGGAGTTAAAGTCATTAATGTAGCAGCTGAAGATGGTTGGGTCTAGGACACTACCCTGACAAACTCCTGCTGAGATGTCTCGGAGCCTAGATGACTGACCTCCGATAACCATGGTCCTACGTGCCAGGTATGACTCCAACCAATGGACAGTTTTGCTCAGGCTCCTTGATACCACACTCGGTTGAACGCAGCCTTGATGTCAAGGGCTGTCACTCTCACCTCACCTCTGGAATTCAGCTCTTTGTCCATGTTTGAACCAAGGCTGGAATGAGGTCAGGAGCTGAGTGGCCCTGGTAGAACCTAAACTTTGTCACTGAGCAGGTTATTGCTGAGCAGGTTCTGCTTGATAGCTTGTTACTGACACCTTCCATCACTTTACTGATGATCGAGAGTAGACTGATGGGACGGAGATTGGCCGGGTTGGATTTGTTCTACTTTTTATATACAAGACATGCCTGGGCATTTTTCCACATCATCAGGTAGATGCCTGGAACTGGAACAGCTTGGCTAGGGGAGCGGCAAGTTCTGGAGCACAAGTTTAAGGTACTATTGCTGAAATGTTGTCAGGGTCCATTACCTTTGCAGTATTCAGTGTCTTCAACTGTTTAATATCACACAGAGTGAATCGAATTGGCTGAAGACTGGTATCTGTAATGCTGGGGACCACTGGAGGAAGCAGAGATGGATCATCCACTCGGCACTTCTGGCTGAAGATTGCTGCGAATGCTTCAGCCTCATATTTTGCACTGATGTGCTGGGCCCTTCCATCATTGAGGATGGGGATATTTGTAGAGCCGCCTCCTCCAGTGAGTTGTTTAATTGTCTATCACCATTCATGACTGGATGTGTTAGGGCTGCAGAGCTGAGATCTGATCCATTGGTTGTGGGTTGTGTAAGCTCTATCACTTGCTGCTTATGCTGTTTGGCGTGCAGGTAGTCTTGTTTAGTATCTTCAAGTTAACACCTTATTTTCAGGTATGCCTGGTGCTGCTCCTGGCATGCCCTCCTGCACTCTCCATTGAACCAGGGTTGATCTCCTGGCTCGTTGGTAATGGTTGAGTGGGGGATATGCCGGGCCATGAGGTTACAGATTGTGCTGGAGTACAATTCTGCTGCTGTTGATGGCCCACAGTGCCTCATGGATGCCCAGTCTTGAGTTGCTATATCTGTTCTAAGTCTGTCCCATTTGTCACAGTGATAAGAAATATCTTCATCCAGAGAGTGGTGACCCTGTGGAATTCACTGTATAAAGGGCAGTCAAGGCCAAAATCATTGTACGATTTCAAAGAGGAATTGGATTTAGCACTTGGGTGTTAATGAGATCAAGAGATATGGGGGAAAAGCAGGAACAAACCATTGAGTTGGATGATTGCAAATGGTTATGATAAATGGTGGATCGGGCTTGAAGGGCCGAATGGCCTACACCTGCTCCTACCTTCCATGTCACTTGGGTAGTTTCATTATGTTACATGCACTTTCTAAATATAAAGGAGCCATTGTTGAGTGTGAACAACTATCTTGGAGTGATATAGTGAAATTAATTCTTACGTCAAGAGCCCAGTTTCATGACCTTTTGTGCCCACTGAGCTGCTCAGGTTAATGACCAATCGTAAGACTTCTTTCCTTAGCAGCACTCGGCAGGCAGGCGTGTCTTCGATGACAGGTTTCCCTCCTGTAGAGGGCAACAAGATTCAAAGGTGATGAAGGTGAATAACTTAACCAATAACATGGTCAGACAAGAGTAATTTAATCTTTCACCTGCTTATATAAGATACACTACAGAAATTCACCAATTCTCCTTAGACAGCACCTTCCAAATCCACGACCACTTTCATCTTGAAGGACAAGGGTACATTGGAACACCACCCCCTGCAAGTTCCTCTCCAAGCCACTCACCATCCTGACTTTGAAATATACTGCCATTCCTTCAGTGTCACTGGGTCAAAATCCTGGCATTCCCTCCCTAAGAGCTAAACTTCTGGAAAAGGAAATGAACAATCAGTGGTAGTGGTTCATGTGGGAACCAACAAGAAAGGGACGGACAGCTTGGAGGGCTTGCAACATCAGTTTCGGGAGTTAAGGAGTAGGTGGGAACACAGGAGTTGCAGGGAAGTAATCGCAAAAATACTATCTGTGCCATGAGCCTCACTATTCAGGCAAAGGCAGATCGGGGAGTAAATCAGTGGCTAGAAGGATGATGTAGGAGGGACGGTTTTTGAGACATTGAGATCATTTTGGGAAAAGAGAAAGCTATTCAGAACAGATGGGCTGCACCTGAGCTGAAAAGGAACTAATCTCCTCACTGAGAGAGTAAGTAGTGTAGTTATAAAGTCATACAGCACAGAAACAGATTCTTCAGTCCAACTCATCCATGCTGACCAAGTTTCCCAGACTAAACCAGTCCCATCCGCCTGCATTTGGCCCTTATCCCTCAACCTTTTCTGTTCATGTACTTGTCCAAATGTTTTAATATTGTAACTATACCTGCATCTACAACTTCCTCTGTCAGTTCAAACCACGTACAAACCACCCTCCGTGAGCAAAAGTTGGGCCTAGTTTTGGAAGTAACAGAGAGGGCAAATGAGAGGAGGTCGGGAACAGAGTAAAGGAAGTGAGGGAAAGCTTCAGTGTTGACAATGAAGAGAGAAATGATCATCTTCTAATAGCCAAGAGAGAAATAGCTGCAGGTTTAAATTTTATGTATGAAAATGCACAAGAGTACAGGGGAACTGGAAGCAGAAATTGCTCTAGGGGGATCTGACATAGCAGTATTGACAGAAACGCAACTCAAGCCAAACAGGACCAGTTACCTTATAAGGCTTTTTGTAGAAATAGCATAAGTAAAAGGGATGGAGGTTTAGCAATCTTGGTCAAAGATAACATCATTGCCCTGGAACAAGATATAGCTCTGAATCAGAATCTATACGGTTGGGCGTGTGAAACAGGAAAGGAGCGATGACCTTGTTAGGTATTTATTAAAGACCACCAAATAGTGGGGAGGAGTAAGAAACAGCATGTGTAGGCAGATTATGGAAATCTGCAGGACAAGTAGTTTTTTGATAGTTGGTGATTTCAGTTACCCGAGGGTAGACAGGGAAAAAGTATGGAGCATGGAAGGGGAGAAATTCCTGCAATGTGTGCAGGAATACTTTTCTAGAACAGTACAATTCCAGTCCTACCTGGGAGGGGGAATGTGCTAGATCTGGTGATAGGAAATGAGGTAGGCCAAATGGTGAACATCAGATTGGGGTGCATTCAGGAAACAATGACCATAAAGATTCAATATTAAGTTAGAAAAGGATTAAAAAAAAAATCAATGATTGGGATCCCAGACTGGAAACACATTTTGGTGGATAAAACATTGGCTGAAAAATGGAAGAATTTCAAACAGGAGATGAACTGAATGCAAGTTAGGTACATACAGGGTATCCAAAACTAGAAATCTCTGGAAAACTATGGATATTGATGAGAAAATTAGAAAGAAAACAGAGGCAAATGATGCATAACGGAATAACAACAGCTATAGAAATCAGGAAGAGTATCTCAAATGCAGGAGAGGGGGTAAGGCTAAGGGGAAGCATGAGGAAAGGATGGCAAGCTGTCCTAAAACAAATCGTAAAATGTTCTTCAAACATACTAATAGTAAAAGATTAGTGGAAGAAAGATTGGGGCCTATAAGGAACAAGCAGGTCAAGCTGCTCACTGAAGCAGAGGGTACAAGCAGAGGTACAAAATGAACATTTCGGTTCTGTCTTTACCAAACTAGAAGATGGTGACAATGATCTAGTTGAAAACATGGGTGTTGTGCAACTGAGCAGTATAGTGATAAAGAAGAGGGGCTAAAAAGGCTGGCAGCACTCCAGGTAGAGAAGTTGCCAGGCCCAGGTGGGATGCATCCTAGATTGTTGAGAGAGGTAAGGGAAGTAAATTGAGGAGCCATTGACAGAAATTCTTCGGGTCTCTCTCATCACAGGATTGGTCCAAGGGGACTGGAGGATTGCAAATGTGATACAGTTCTTTAAGAAAGAAGCAAAGAATAACCCAGGAAACTACAGACCTCTTGGCTTGACATCAGAGAGAAAACTAATGGAGGCCATAATGTGGGATAAGGTAAATATACACTTAGGCAAAAATAAGTTAATACTAGTCAACATGGCTTTCTCAAGAGCAGGTCATACCTGACAAATTTGATTGAATTCTTCGGTGATGTGACATAGTCAGTGGATGAGGGTAATGCTGCAGATGTTGCATATTTAGACTTTCAGAAAGCATCTGATATAGTGCCACATGGTAGGTTTATTAGCAAATTAGAAATGTTTGTGATTGATCTGTCCTTGGCAGCATTGATTAGAAGCTGGCTAAAAGATAGGGAACTGAGGGTAGGTATAGAGATAGTAGGAACTGCAGATGCTGGAGAATCTGAGATTACAAGGTGTAGAGCTGGATGAACACAGCAGGCCAAGCAGCATCAGAGGAGCAGGAAAGCTGACGTTTCAGGCCTAGACCATTCAGCTTTCCTGCTCCTCTGATGCTGCTTGGCCTGCTGTGTTCATCC
>NC_063334.1:125064236-125089120 GCF_021869965.1 Rhincodon typus
CATGTTATTAGAGTCCTCCACTGTGAAGACCGATACAAAATACCTGTTCAATGCCTCGGCCATTTCATCATATCCCATAACTAAATTCCCCTTCTCATCCTCTAAAGGGCCAACGTTTACTTTAGCCATTCTTTTTCATTTTATATATTTATAGAAACTTTTTTGCTATCTGTCTTTATATTCTGTGCTAGTTTTTTCTCATGTTCTATCTTACTTTTCTTTATAGCTCTTTTTGTGGCTTTCTGTTGACCTTTAAAGGTTTCCCAGTCTTCTAGTTTCATGCTGTTTTTGGCCACTTTGTATGCCTTCTCTTTCAAATTGATAGCGTCCCTTATTTCTTTAGACACCCATGGCAGATTACCCCTTTTCTTACAGTCCTTCCTTTTCATTGGAATATAATTTTGCTGAGCACTTTGAAAGATTGCTTTGAAAGTCCTCCACTGCTCGTCAACTGTCCCACCATAAAATCTTTGTTTCCAGTCTACTTTAGCCAAGTCCTCCCTCATTCTATTGTAGTTCCCCTTGTTCAAGCACAGGACCCTGGTATTGGATTTTATCTTCACACTCTCCATCTGTATTCTAAATTCAACCATACTGTGATCACTCCTTCCAAGAGTATAATGCAGTCAAAAACAAGGATAGCAACGGTAGGAAAAGCCAGCCTTGGCTAACTAAGGAAATAAAGGAAGGCATCCAATTAAAAGCTCAGGCTTACAAAATTGCCAAGAGTAGTGGGGAACAGGAAGATTGGGAAAACTTTAAAAAGCAACAAAGAACCACGAGGCAAGCAATAAAGAAAGGAAAGACAGATTATGAATGCAAACTTGCACAGAATATAAAAACAGATAGGAAAAGTTTTTATAAATACATAAAACGGAAAACATTTTTCTCCTTAGATCCTATATCATCTCTCACTATCACCCTAATCTCATCCTTAATTAAGAGCGTGACCCCACCTCTCTTGCCTGCCTGCCTATCCTTCAGAGTTACCTGAAACATTTGGATATTTAGTTCCCAGTCATCACCACCTGCAATGGCAGCAAAATCATACCCCTTTGTACTGATTTGCATAACAAGGCTAAAGTGGACATAGGTCCCTTGGAGGATAAGAAGGGGGAGTTAATATTGGGTAATGCTGAAATGGCCAAGACCTTGGATGACTATTTTGTGTCAGGCTTCACACTGGAAGACGTGTGTAACATGCCAAAGAATGACGTTAAGGATATGATGGGAGGTGAGGACCTCAATTCAATTGTTATCACTAAAGGGGAAGTGCTGAGCAAACTAGAGGGTCTAAAGGTAGATAGGTCCCCTGGTCCTAATGGAATGCATCCCAGGGAGCTGAAAGAAATAGCAGATGTTATAGTAGATGCATTAGTGGTAATTTATGAAAATTTGCTGGATTCTGGGCAGGTCCCAGCGGACTGCAAGACAGCAAATGTCACACTACTGTTTCAAAAAGGATGTAAGCAAAAGGCAGGTATCTACAGGCCAGTTAGATTAACGTCTCTAGTCAGCAAAATGCTTGAGGCTATCATTAAGTAAGAAATAGCGAGACAGCTGGATGGAAAGAGTTCTATCAGGCAGACGCAGCAGGGATTCAGGAAGGGAAGGTCATGTTTGACAAACTTACTGGAGTTCTTTGAGGATATAACAATCACGGTGGATAGAGGGGAACAGGTGGATGTTGTGTACTTGGATTTCCAGAAGGCATTCGATAAGGTGCCACACAAAAGACACATCCATAAGATAAGAATGCATGGAGTTGCGGGGAATGTATTAGCATGGATAGAGGGCTGGTTAAATCAGTACATGTCAGAGAGTTGGGATAAATGGGTGTTTCTGTGGTTGGAGATCAGTGGTGAGCGGAGTGCCGCAGGGGTCGGTATTGGGCCCGCAACAGTTCATGATATATATAAATTATTTGCAGGAGACAGAGTGTAATGAGTGGAAAGGCAATTGGTGCATAGGATGTGTAGAGTCTGCAGAGAGATTTAGATAGTCTAAGTGATTGGGCAAGGGTCTGGCAGATGGAGCACAATGTTGGTAAATGTGAGGTCATCCACATTGGAAGTAGAAATAGTAGAATCAGATTATTTTTTTAAATAGTGAAAGATTGCAGCATGCTGTTGTGCACAGACACTTCGGAATGCTTGTACATGAATTGCTAAAAGTTGGTTTACAGGTGCAACAGGTAATCAGGAAGGCAAACAGAACGTTGGCTTTCATTACCAGAGGGATTGTATTTAAGAGCAGGGAGGTTCTGTTGCAATTGTACAAGGTGCTGGTGAGACCACACCTGGAATATTGTGCACAGTTCTGGTCTCCGCACTCGAGGAAGGATATACTGGCTTTGGAGGCAGTGCAGAGGAGGTCCAGCAGGCTGATTCTGGAGATGAGGGGGTTAACTCTATGAGAACAGGTTGAGCCACCTGGGACTGTACTCGCTAGAATTTAGAAGAATGAGAGGGGATCTTATAGAAACATAAAATTATGAAAGGGAAGGATAAGATAGAGGCAGGCAAGTTGCTTCCACTGGTGGGAGACACTAGGATTAGGGGACATAGCCTCAAGATTAGGGGGAATAGATTTAGGAGAGAGATGAGGAGGAACTGCTTTTGCCAGAAAGTGGTGAATCTATGGAATTCTCTGCCGAAGGAAGCAGTAGAGGCAGCTTCATTAAATATATTTAAGACATAGTTGGATAGATTTTTGCATGGTAGGAGGATCAAGGGTTATGGGGATAATGCAGGTGGGAGGAGCCGAGACCACGGATAGATCAGCCATGACCTTATTGAATGGTGGAGCAAGCTCGACAGGCCGAAAGGCCTACTCCTGCTTCTATCTCTTATGAACTTATAGACTGTAAGAGTGAGTTTGAAGGGGATGCAGATAGCTCACAAAGCAACTCTTCTAAACTTGCCAATACTGAAATACTGGGGCAGTTCAGATATTGTCTCTTTGTATTTATGAGGGCGACAGTGGGAAAATCCAGATAGGTTACTAAAGAAATTCTAGGAAATTTGCAGAGAAATATCAGTACTGATAAAACAACACCCTTATCTGTGAAGCCTGGAAAAGCAAGCTCAGATGGAAACAGAGATTCAATACTTAATAGAAAATCATGCAATTGAACTTTAGCTAAAGTAGCTGGGTGAGAACAAAAGCACAACATTTATTCACTTTATCTATTTTCTATTATCTCCCAATTCTAGGCATCTGATCATCTAGATGACATTTCCCTGGCTGAAGGGTCCAGAACAAGCAGTCAGATTCTCAGTAAAAAACAAAAGGACTGCGGATGCTGTAAATCAAAACCAAAGTTGCTGGAAAAGCTCAGCAGGTCTGGTAGCATCTGTGAAGGAAAAAACAGAGTTAACGTTTCGGGTCCGGTGACCCTTCCTCAGAACTGAGTTCTGAATTCTTCCTCAGTTCTGAAGAAGGGTCACCGGATCCGAAACGTTAACTCTGTTTTTTCCTTCACAGATGCTACCAGACCTGCTGAGCTTTTCCAGCAACTTTGGTTTTGCTCATATGTTCAGGATACACAGTAGGCCATATTGGACTGAGGGATGGAGAAATTTCTTCACTCAGAGGCGGGTGAACCTATGAAATTGTCTACAACAGAAGACTGTGGAGATGTGCTCACTGGAAAATAGTTAAGATTAAAAAGGAAACTAATGCAATGGAGAGTAAGGGTATTAGCTCAGGTGAAGTAGAATCTTAGAAACATGAAGGGGCAGAAAAGATAGTAGTGGCTATATAAAGACCCCCAAACTGTAGCAGTAGTATTGAGGTAGGCATTAAAAAGGGATTTAGAAATGCAAGTTATAAAGCTTTATAAACAACTTCAATCTATATATAGACTGGGGAAAACAACAGTAGTAATAGCATAGAAGAGGACTTCTTCGATTGTATCCACAATAGTTTTATGAATCAATACATTGAGGAATCAACTAGAAAAAAGGCCATCCATGACTCCGTTATATAGCGAGGAAGGAATAATTGACAATTTATTTTGCATGGGCTGTTAGGTAAGGGTGATAGGATCACAATAGGAAAGGATCCTTCATTAAGTGGACAGTGGCATACTTGCTTCTGAGACAAAGGTCCTCAGTTTAATTGAAGGGAATTGTGATGGTATGAGGTGTAAGCTAGCTATGATAAACTGGGGATCGTTATTTGAAGGGATGGAAGTAGACAGGCAATGGCAAACATTTAAAGTGCGCTTTGGACAAACTGCAAAAGTTATTCATCCCAGTCTGGTATAAAAGTATAATGGGCAACAGAGTCAGATCACGGCGAACAAGGGAAATTAGAGGTAGTATTAAATCCAAGGAAAAGGATCCAAGTTGGCCAGAAAAAAAGCAACAGAACTGAGGACTGGGAACAGTTCAGACTCGAGCAGTGGTCATCATCCAAAATTCTGTAAGTTCTAGAAAAATTCCTGTGGATTTGGTAACTATTGTAACCCCAATATTTAAGGCGGCAGGCAGAGAGTAAACAGTGACTTATGGACCAGTTAAATTGACACTGGTAATGTTTAAAATGCTAGAGTCCATTATAAAAGATACAATAGCGAAGTACTTGGAAGATTGTGACAGGATTTCTCAGTCAGCATGGATTTACGAAGGGGAAGATGCGCTTGACAAATCTGCTGGACATTTTGAGGATGCAACCAGAAGTGTGGATAAGGGAGATCCAGTGGATGTGGTTTATTTAAATTTTCAGGAGGCTTTCAAAACGGTCCCACAGAAAGAGATTAGCATGTAAAATTAAAGTGCACCTGATTGGGATAGTGTACTGACCACAGATAAAGAACTGCTGGCAGACAAGAAACAAAAAGTAGGAATAAACAAGTCTTTTTCCAAATGATGACTAGTGGGTATGGAACGAATCAGTTTCTGGAACCCAGCTATTCACAATATAGATGAAAGATTTCAATGAGGAAACCAAGTGCCTTATCTCCAAGCTGGGTGGGAGGGTGAGCTGTGAGGAGGGTGCAGAAACGCTTCAGTATAATTTGGACAAGCTAGCTGTGTAGGCCAATACCTGGCCAATGTAGTATAATGTGGATAAGTGTGAGGTTATCCACTTTAGAAGCAAAAACAGAAAGGTAGACTATTATCTGAATGGTGATACATTGGGAAAGAGGAACGTGCACTGAGACCTGGGTGTCCTTATACACCAGTTGCTGACAGTAAACATGTAGGTACAGCAGGTGGTTAAAATGGTATGTTGGCCTTCACAGCATGAGGTTTTGACACAGGAACAGGGATATCTTGCTACAACTGTATAGGGCATTGGTAAGATCACACCTGGAATATTGCATGCAGTTTTGATCTTCTTATCTGAGGAAGGATGTTCAGGTTATGGAGGGAGTGCAATGAAGGTTTACCAGACCGATTCCTCGGATGGCAGGATAATGTACGGGAACTAACTGGATCAGTTAGGACTGTATTCACTGGAGCTCAGAAGAATGAGGATGAGGATTCCAGAAACTTATAAAGCGCTAACAGGATTAACCAGGGTAGACGTAGGAAGGATTTTCACTATAACTGGGGAGGCCACAACAAGGAGGTCACAGTCTAAAGACAAGAGGTAGGCCTTTTAGGACTGAGATGAGGATAATTTTTTTCACCCAGGGAGTGGTAAACCTGTGGAATTCTCTGTCACAAAGTGTTTGAGGCCAAAACGTTGAACGCCTTCAAGGAGAAGATACATTTCTTAAGGCTAAAGCAATCGAAGCACATAGGGAGAAAACAGGAACATGGTAATGAGATGGATGATCAGCCTTTGGAAGATTGAACAGTGATGTGGAGGTGTCAGTATTGGACTGGGGTGGACAAGGTCAGAAATCACACAACGCCAGGTTATAGTCCAACAGGTTTATTTGAAAACACAAGCTTTCGGAGCCTTATTCCTTTTTTAGGTGTTAGTGAGAGAGGTAGTATCAGACAGAATTTATAAGTAAAAGATCAAAGGGTCACATCACTGATGAGGATGTACTAAACAAACCAAGATGCTGCTGAATCTTTAATCAGAAGGTTTTAATTGATTAATATGTTTATGTAAATCCCAGAATTGCTTTGAAGTCACTGTCCTGCGAGAACTAATGGTTTTATCAGGGTAAAGAGGAGGTGACGTTTTAGGTCAGGCAATGCATGTTATGTGTGAGGATGTTTGTTTAGAATCTGTCTATGTTTTGGTTTGGAGTCAGATTGGTTTTATTACTAAAGTAGGAATTTATAAAATGCCACATTGACTGACTGTCTATAAATTGTATGCTTTTTGAACATAATAGAATGTATCTGCAAATACAAATTCACCCCATAGATTCACGTGTGTGTGTGTATCCCCAAGGGACAAGCCCTACGCATGCACAGGATCTGTTTGGATAAGGAGGAATGAGATGGACACCTGAAAGTGTTGAAGGATACCCTCATAGGAACAGGATACGATGCTCAACTCATCAATCGCCAGTTCCGACATGCCACAATGAAAAACTGTAACGACCTCCTCAGAAGAGACACGGGACACGTCTGATAGGGTACCCTTCGTCATCCAGTACTTTCCAGGAGCGGAGAAACTACTCCAGGTTCTTTGCAACCTTCAACACATTATTGATGCCGATGAGCACCTCACCGAGATCTTCCCCATGCCTCCACTTCTTGCCTTCTAACAACCGCCAAACGTTAAACAGACCACTGTTTGCAGCAAACTACCCAGCCTTCAGGACAACATCAATCACAGCACCATACAACCCAGTCAGGGTAACCTCTGTAACACACTGTAGGGATCTTATGATCATGTCAGATCTTCGACATGGACACTACCCTCACACGTGTGAACAACCACAACGTGCACGGCAGATACTCATGTGACTCAGCCAACGTTGTTGATCTTATATGCTGCAGGCAAGGATGCCCCAGGGCATGGTATATTGGCGAAACCATGCAGACGCTATGACAACAGATGAATGGACACAAAGCAAAGAATTGCCACACAGGGCTGTTCCCTTCCAGTGGGGGAACGCTGCAGCAGTCAAGGATGTTTGGTCTCAGATCTTTGGGTAAACGTCCTCCAAGACGCGAGCAGAGGCTGGTAGCCAAGTTTGTATGATCTTAACTGGAATCTGGGGTTCATGTCACACTACAGGTGACCCCCACCACTCTATACACTCTCTCTCTCTCTCTCTCTCTCTCTCACACACACACTTACACAGAACCTCTCACATACACCCTGTCTCTCAAGTGCGTGCACATACACTTTCTCTCCCCTCTGCCACCACCACCCCCACACATACACACTCACAAAGAACCTCTCTCATACACTGATTCTCAAGCGCACACACACACACACACACACACTTTCCCTGCCCCACACACACGTACAAACACTCACACACTCTCTCATACTCACCTGACAACATCCCACTCACACACGCACACATACCCCACACACACACTCACCTTCCCCCCCTCTCACACCCACACTCACACTTTCCCCACCCCCACACTCTCTCACTCCTTCTCAACCTCCCACAACTCCCAACACTCTCACTCACACTCATTCCACTCCCCCACCTCCCCCTGACACACACACATGAAAATACGGGGTGAACTTGTATTTGCAGATAAATTCTATTTTGTTCAAAAAGCACACAATTTATAGACAATGTGGCATTTTATAAATTTCTACTTTAGAAATAAAACCAGTCTGACTCCAAACCAAAACACAAACAGATTCTAAACAAGGCCTCACACATAACATGCATTGTCTGACCTAAAATGTCATCTCTACTTTACAGTGATAAAAACTTCAGTTCTCTCAGGACAGTGACTTCAAAGGAATTCAGGGATTTACATATAAGTATTAATCAATTAAAATATCTTTGGTTTGTTTAGTAAATCCTCATCAGTGGTGCGACCCTTTGATCTTTTACTTATAAATTCGGAGTCTGATACTACCTCTCTCACTAACACCTGAAGGAAGCGTAAGACTCCAAAAGCTTGTGTTTTCAAACAAACTTGTGGGACTATGCAGTATGTAGCTGGAGGAACACAGTAGGCCAGGCAGCATCAGAGGAGCAGAGAAGTTGACATTTCAAGTCCCAGTGCTGCTTAGCCTGCTATGTTCCTCAGCTCCACTGTGTTGTCTCTGACTCCAGCATCTGCAGTTCTTGCTACCTCTGTTGGACTATAACCTGGTTTCGTGTAATTTCTGAGATTGAACAATGGAGTAGGTTCAAAGGCCCTATTCCAGCTCCTATACTCTATGCTTCTATGTAAGACTAAAGATGTTAAAGGGTCTAGGGAGACAGAGCATTGTATTAAGATAGGACCAGCCACAATCACGCTGAATGGCAGATGAGGCTCATCTATTGATGCATTTACACTGAGGTCATTGATTAACTCTGTCACATTATACAAAATCAAGTCTAATAGAACCTGTTCTTTGATTGGTTCCAAAAGGTGCTGCTTCAAAAAGACTATCTTGAAAACATTTTATGAAGTCATTGTCCAGGCTACTACTGCCATTCTGATTTTTCAAGTTTACATGCAGACTAAATTTAGATTATTTTGAGTATTCTGAAATATCTCCTTAAACCTATCCCATTGCCTCTCTTTTGACCTATTCCCAAGCCAGCTATGCCAATTCATTTCACATAGCTCAGACTGCTAGACTCTTCATGGATTCTTTCTTGTTGGTAATGGTATTGTTTGGGAAATCCAGAAGAGGAAAACTGGATTTTAGTTTCAGTGATGTGACGTTCTTTAAAGCATGTGACTATGTGTCTTGATTAACTACCTGGTGAGTTAATTGCTAATGGCTTACAAAGTTAAGTTTTAGGATACAGAAACGGATAATTAGGGGTCATTTGTAGGTTGAGTTCAGAAGAGAAGTCATTTTAGCAGAAAGGCAGTTTTCAGTTTGGCGAAGCCTCCAGCCTGTGGGAATCACCAGAAATCTTTAGGTTTTCAGGATTAGAAAGAACTGGCCAGGCCATGAGAGCTAGGAGGAGTCAGTTGAGCATGACTTTGAAAAGTTAAGAAGTGGAGGTGCTGGTGTCGGACTGGAATGGACAAGGTCAGAAATCACATGATACCAGGTTATAGTCCAACAGATTTATTTGAAAACACAAGCTTTCAGAGTCTTATTCCTTTTCAGGTGTGGACTGAGGCTCCGAAAGCTGGTGTTTTCAAATAAACCTGTTGGGACTATAACCTGGTGTTGTTTGATTTCTGAGCTTGAAAAGTTAAGACAGGAGCGATACCTTATTGGGATTGAGTGACTTTAAAGAATATTTTTCACAATAGGATTGAATTTTTTTGTTTATAAAAAGATCTTTCCAAATTGTCATATATTTCACGTACAGCTTTTCTTTGTGTCATAAGCTTGCACTCCTTATTAAAAGAACAAGCTCATGTGAATAAGCCGAGTGACTGACAACAATATCAAAACTTCAAAAATAAGACTCATGCTCTATTAAGCCTGGTTTCACTCTTGTTCAGTATTACCATCAGTTAGGATTATAATGATGGTCACTGCCTGTCATTCAAATGATGCAAATGCCACTTGAGGAATTGCAAATGTCACTCTGAGGAGGTGCAAACAGTGTGATCATTGTGCAATCTTCAGGGAATTTCCCACTTCAGACCTTCTGATTGAAGGAAAGTTAGTGATGAAACAGCTGAAGAATGTTGGGCCTAGGCCACTAGCTTGTGCAATTCCTACAGAGATGTTCTGGAGCTGAGATAACTGGTTTCCATGATTCTAACCAGTTTCTGCAATCAGGTTTCCCTGATTACCTCTGACTAAATTACTTGGAAGGGCTCCTTTTGCTGCACTCAGTCAAACAATGCCTTGATCTCAAAGGCTGGGAGGCAAAGCATCACCATGGGTACTATCGAAGTCCTTAATCCTCCCACCTGCCAACAAAAAGCAAGCTTGTAGTCATTCTGTGCAGGATAAACTGTCAGCATGCTACTGTGGATAGCATGAGTGTGGAATTCAATCCCGTACTCAGATGGTAGCCATGGCTCTGCAGTTTCCACTGGAAAGATGATTGGGATGGCCTAGGTATCTGCCCTCACCTTCATTATCAGACTCCTGGTCTTGGAGGGAATGATCCTCTTTAGGCAGGATATACTTCTGCTGAAAGTATGGAATCTCTTTCACCTGGAGAGAAGTACAAGATGAAACTGTTAGCATTACAGCTTCATTTTAAAATTGCAGATTAAGATACCAATTGCTTAAGAACAAACAGAAGAAGCAGCCTGGTAGTACAGAACTTGTATATTTATGGAAGGAAACAGGTGCTTTTGGAATATTTCCTAGTAACATTGTATATGATTTGCAATGTCAGTGGGCTGTATCCGCCAGTGATTTGTTAATGGAATCAAACAGCGCCTTCCTTTGGATGTTTGCAATTGGCAAAATATGGACCGTATACAACCAGCCTACATTTATAAAATCTTAAACTGCCAAAACTGAAATTAGACGAAGAAGTATCCCATGTCAGTTGCTTATCCGCTTGTGGGATTCAAAGCAAACTTCATTCCAGATGACAATAAGACAGCCTCAAGTTGTATTAAATGAATGGCTTGAGTAACAAGAAACCAAATTCGTCCAACAAACTATGCCAGGTACATTACCTCAGACACAGGACCCTCCTTTGAGTCCCCGAGATAGCTCCCCTATTCACAAACAATGACATAACTATATGGATCAGGTATACAGCCCCTAGCCTGAGATATTACGGGTAGCAATCTGACACAGGATTCATTCCCTCTGCTGGGCCTACCTGGAACAGCTCATTAATGTCGCTGGGCAACGCCAGGCCTATGTAGTCGTCTGTGCTGCCACAAGTGGCATTGGAGACCATGGAACGTACAGAGGAAGAACGCTGAAGTGTTGTATGATTTATTGGGCTTAATAAATCCTCTTTGTCCAGCGAGGCGAAGCTCAAGGCTTTGATGAATCTGAAGGAGAATGCGAGAGATGAACAGAAATAAGAGCAGTTTCTGCTGACCTGCATACACCAATGGTTCTCCTCTTCTCCATGGTGGTGGTGCTATTTCTGTGTTGTAAATATTGCACAGTCCTCCATTAAAAACAAAATGTCTTTCTGTACTAACATTAGTCGAGCAAATAAACATACTATTTTTTACAGCAAAACATTACCCGTGTTGTGCAACAATGCTTCTGGCAACATTCAGGTCTAACATCTCAACTTAAATCCCTTAGATGACTAATTTAACACACTCCAGCTGATCACCAACCTTCTACCCTCTGCAAACTTGAGGTCATCCAAACCTCTGCTGCCCATATCTTAACTCTCTTCAAGTCTCCTTCTCCTATCAGCCCTAGGGCTCATTGACCTACATTGTGCCAGTCAAGCAATGACTTGATTTTAAAATTCTCTTCCTTGTTTCATGGCCTTGATCTTCTCCCCGCATCTCCGTAATCTGCTCCAGCCCTACAGTGCTGAGATCTCTGTGCTCCTCAAATTCTGGTCTCTTGAGCACCCTGATTTTAAATGCCTGTGGTGGCCAAACCTTTAGTTGTTTCAGTTGCAAGGTCTAGAATTCTGTGCCTAAAACTCTCTGACTACCTCATTGTCAACCTTCAAGATATTCCTTAAAACTGACATCTTTGATCAGTTATTGGTCATCTGACCACAATGATTTATATATATTTTAATATAATTTATTTTGGATTTTGAACCAGTGTTTTCTGTGTGTTTAATTAACCTGCAAGTATTTCTGTAGCCTTGGTGAATTCTTTTCAAACACACTGGGAGAGTCAACAAGCGAGCAAAATAAACAGTGTAGTGCATTACATTTTCAGTTAGAAATTCTTTTTTTCGCTGATACACCCACAGCTTAGAAAAAAAGCTTTTAAGTTTCAGTTTGGGACAGTTTTGCAGAAGTTTTGGCTGAGCAAATGAAGCTGAGAAACAGAGATAGTTTAGCACTGTTAAGGAAGAGTCTAAGTTTAGTCTAAGAAGCTTAGTTTAGAAGATGCAGATTGTAAGTATTTGGTTAAAACCCCGAAACGGCTATTTAATATTGAGAAAATCGAAGCTCTGTTGTATTAAGGCTCCAGAAAGAGGCTGATTCTTAAGATGGGACATTGAAGCTACAGTTAAATTAAATCTTATACATGTGAATTAGAAGGGAATTCTCTTGATTCATGTAAGGAATGTTATTGGCATCAATTATATTGTTTTACCGTGCTTTAAAACTTTTAAACTTGTGTTATATGTAAATAGTATGGTTTATTTTATTCTGTCTACATTTCTTTTGGAATAGTCAGAAGTTGTGGTACACAGTAGCACCAATAACACAGGCAGGAAAAGTGATGAGGTCCTGCAAGGGGAGTTCAGGGAGCTAGCCAATAAGATGGAAAGCAGGACTTCCAGGGTTGTAATCTCTCAATTACTCCTCATGTCGCATGGTAGTGCAGCAAGGAATAGAAAGATAGTACAGTTTAAGTCATGGCTAAACAGCTGGTATAGGAGGGAACGGTTTTAGATTTTTGGATCATTGGGATCTCTTCCAAGGCAGGTGGGGCCTATATAAGAGGAATCGCTTGCATTTTTACTGGAGGGGCACCAGCATCCTGACAGGGAGGTTTGCTCGTCCAACATGTGTGGATTTAAACTAATAGGCTGGGTCGGAACCAAAGTAACAAATCAGCAAATGAGCAAAAAGTAGAGGTTAATAGGATAAACAGGCAGGCCCAGTCGAACAACCATGGTGAGGGACAGAATCATAACAGATCAAAATGTGAGTTGAAAGTGGAGAAAATGATAGAGGTGAGGCTCAGTGTTATCTGGAATTAATAAATAAAGATGGAGTATGGAGGAAAGCATAGTGCACAAGAAAATATTAAAAGAGAAAGCCAACAAGTGGAATTTAAAAATCTTTCATCTAAATGTACTCAGTATTCGGAATAAAGTTGATGAACTGACAGCGCAAATTGAGACAAAGGGATACAGCCTGGTGGGGATTACTGTAACGCGGTTACAGCAAGATCAGGAATGGGAATTAAATATCCAAGGGTACTCACTGTTCAGAAAGCATAGACAAGAAGGAGCAGGAGGTGGCATTGCTTTAATTGTTTAAGGACGGCATCAAGACTGTATTGAGAAATGATATTGACAATAGGGATCAAAATGTTGAATCAGTCTGGGT
The DNA here is from genome assembly GCF_021869965.1 of Rhincodon typus. Taxonomy (NCBI): domain Eukaryota; kingdom Metazoa; phylum Chordata; class Chondrichthyes; order Orectolobiformes; family Rhincodontidae; genus Rhincodon; species Rhincodon typus. The sequence continues at coordinate 125,077,439 of NC_063334.1, forward strand.
GGAAATAAAAAGCAAAGGAAGAAACCCCTTGGTAGGAGTAATTTATAGGCCCCCCCAAATAGTAATATAACTACGGAGAAGGTATTAAGTAAACCGATGGGATTAAAGGCAGATAAGTCCCTGGGGCCTGATGGCCTGCACCCTAGGGTATTAAAAGAGGTGGCAGCAGAGACAGTGGATGCATTAGTTATGAATTTCCAAAGATCCCCAGATTCTCAAAAAGTACCAGTGGATCGGAAACATGCTGATGTAACACCCTTATTCAAAAAAGAGACAGGCAAAAAGTGGGAAACTACAGACCAGTTCATTTGACCTCTGTAGTGGGGAGGTTGCTGGAGTCAATCATAAAGGAGGAGATAACTGAACACTTGGAAAAACAAAGCTCAATTAACCAGAGCCTGCATGGTTTCATAAGGGGAAGTTGTGCTTGACAAACTTGCTGGAGTTCTTTCAGGTTGTAACCAGCAAGATAGATAATGGGGAATCTAGTGAAAGTGGTATCTCTAGACTTCCAGAAGGCATCTGACAAGGTGCCATATGAAAGACTGTTCTAGAAAGTTAGATCCCAGGGGGTTTAAGGGTCGAGTACTGGCAAGAATAGAGGATTGGCTGACTGATAGAAAGCAGAGTCAAATAGTTCCTTCTCTGGATGGCAAACTGTAACTGGTGGGGTGCCACAGGGTTTAGTTCTCTGACCTTAACTATTTACAATCTAAATAAATGATCTGCAAGCAGGAACAGAATGTAACACAGCAAAATTCACAGATGATACTAAAATAGGAGGGAAACAGGAGATAAAGAGTTTACAGATGGGCATTGCACTGCTGCCTCACAGCACCAGGGAGCCAGGTTTGATTCTACCCTTGGGTGACTGTCTGTGTGAAATTTACACATTCTCCCTGTGTCTGTGTGGATTTCCTCCCACAGAGGTGGATAGGCCATGCTAAATTGCCCATATAGTGTCCAAGGATGCACAAGTTAGGTGGGATTAGTCATGAGAAATGCAGAGTTACACAGATGGGGCGGGGGTCTGGGTGGGATTCGGTGGTGTAGACTCAGTGGGGCGAATGGCCTGCTTCAACACTGTAGGGATTCTATGATATTGATAGGATAGGAAAATGGGCCAGAATTGGGCAGATGGAATTTAATGCAGATAAATATGAGGTTGTCCATTTTGGCCAAAAAAATAAAGGGGCAAATTGTTATTTAAATGGGAAGCAGATTCAAAGTGCATCAGTGCAGTGGGATCTGGGTGTCCTTATGCATGAACTGTAGAAAGTGGGTAAGCAGGTGTAGCATTTAATATGAAAGGCAAATGGAATCCAGGCATTTATTGCAAAAGGACTGGATTATAAAGAACTGTTGTTAACAATTATATAAGGCATTGGTAAGACCACCTCTGGAATAGTGCGTCCGGTTTTGGTATCCTTATTTGGGGAAGGATGTGGTGGCACTGGAGGCAGTTCATTGGAGGTTCACGAGGTTGATTCCAGGGATGAAAGCACAAGGAGCTGTTCAATAGCTTAGATTTGTACTCGCCGCAGTTCAGAAGCTTGAGGAGGGATCTGATTGAGGTATATAAAATGCTACCGGGGACTATTAAGGTGGATGTGGGACAATCTCAAACAAGAGGGGATAGATACAGAGTGAGAGGCGATAGGTTCAAAACTGAGGTGGGGAGAAACCATTTCTCTTAGATGGTTGTGAATCCGTGGAACTCACTATCAGAGTGCAGTGGAGACAGAATCAATCAGCAGAAAGAAACAGATATGTTTCTGATGAAAAGCTGGATAAAAAGGCTATGGGTAACAGGCAGGAAAGTGGAGTGCAGACCACAAATGGATCAGCCATGATCATGTTAAATAGTGGAACCAACTTGAAGGGTTGAATTGCCCACTCCCACTCCTAATTCCTGTGTAAACTTCTTTTTCATTGTTAAAGCTGAATCTGCAGAATGTCTGTGTTTGTGAAAGAACCACACCGTTAAAACCATAAAAATAATCTATCAAGATATATTTTAGTCTGTGATCTTACCCGCCCAGTATGTCAGCCGGGATCATAACATGACCAAATGTCTCCCTGTGAGTTTTGGTATTATGCAAATTGTTTCAAGATGTCTATGAAGTGCTTTGGGACGTTTAATTATATTAAAGGTACTATACAAGTTGCTGCTGTTACAACCTTTTCAGATGTCCCAGAATTTTCAATTAGGGCTAGGTGTGTCACAGAAAAATAATGTTATTACGTACCCCTCAGAGATCCTCTTTTCTGAACATATGGTACATGCAATATTTAACTAAAGAATAGATATATTTACCTTCTTGGCGTCAACCGTGAATCCAGGCTGCCAGTCTTCATGGTAATTGTGTCTGTAAACAGCACATCTTTTGCTGGAGATGCCAGAGCTTCAGAGTGCGACAGTGATGAATGCATCCTCTGCTGCTGTAGTCGTTTCAATGTGGCATACCCAAATGCATCACGTGGGCTTGTATAACTAAAGTTGTAGTCGGTCAGGCTTTTTATGGTAGTGACTGAAGGTGCTTTCAGCGACTGCGCCCTTCGGGGGAGTGTGTGAGACGACCCCAGAGGGACGAGTGACACAGAGTTTGACTTGGACAGAGGTAGGTGATTGGACTGGGGTGTGAGGGAGACATTGGTTTTCACTGTCCGTGCACTGACGATTGTATTCAGGCTGCCACAGTCTGTGTCAGCATTGGCAGGGTCCAGGCGGACTGTTTCACCAGATGGACTTGAACTGACAGAACTCATAGAGCTAATGCCACTTGTTGTTGTATCAGTGTTAAAGCTCTGGCTGCGGCTTTTGAACTGTGTGCCAGTCGTGCTGTCACCCATAGACCGATCCTTTATGATCTGTTCTTGGTGATTATCCCGCAACATAGTCTTTGGACGCTTTAGTTCAGACTCAGAGATGCTCTGTGAGCTTCCTCTATTGCTATGATCCCTACTCCCAACAAAGGAGGTCTCCAAACTCAATGTATGGCTCTTGTGCAATCGGTTACCATTGAAGATGCTGGTAAACACCTCAGTGTGCAAATACTCAGTGCTGTTGGCTGGTTCAGTGACAGCACGAATGCGCCGCTGAACCTGCTTCGTATCTGCTGCTGTCTTGCTAGATTTGGAATCGCTGCTACTGCGCAGTTTCTTGCTAGGTAGTGAAGTCAGATTATTGAAGAAGCGCCGAGGGACAAATCTAGAAGAGCTGAGGATGCTCAAGGGGCTTCGTTCCTTCTCTTTAGCTGATTTGGGCTTCTCCAAAAACTGATCACCCTCCTCAGTGATATCTAGGAAAAAAGTGCTGGTTGTGCTGCTGCCATAGCGATCATCTTCCATAATAAACATGCCTGTAACACAAAGAAGCCCACAGCATATCCATGAAGTTATATACATGATGTAAAGAGTTCTATGGAATCTCGCCCAATTGAGATATTAAAGCTGAAACAGAACAATTTGCAGTTGCTTGGAACTGATTGTTGCAGCCACCTCAAGACCGAGGCTTTTAACATTTTGGAGCTTGGCTTCAATCTACCTTTGTCAGACCTTACTGCGGAAAGCATCGCCTCTCTCAGTTGTACAGGGCCTCGGTGAGACCACATCTGGAATACTGTGTGCAGTTTTGGTCTCCTTTTCTGAGGAAGGATGTTGTTGCTCTCGAGGGAGTCCAACAAAGGTTTACCAGGCTGATTCCAGGGATGGTGGGTCTGACGTATGAGGAGAGATTGACTAGAGTAGGACTGTTTTCGCTAGAGTTCAGATGATTGAGGGGTGATCTCATAGAGACTTATAAAATTCTAACAGAACCGGACAGGGTAGATGCAGAGATGATGTTCCCGATGGTGGATGTGTCCAGAACCAGGGATCACAGCATCAGAATTCGGGGTAGACCATTTAGGACAGAGATTAGGAGATATTTCTTCACCCAGAGAGTGGTGAGACTTTGGAATTCATTACCACAGGAAGTAGTTGATGTCAAAACATTGTACGTATTCAAAAGGTAACTAGATTAGTTCTTAGAGTTGATAATAGGTCGGCACTACATCGTGGGCTGAAGGGCCCTGTATTGTGCTGGCCTGTTCTATGTTCTATATAGCATTTGGGGTGAATAGGATCAAAGGTTATGGGGGGAAAGCAGGATTAAGCTACTGAATTGGACGATCAGCCATTATCATGAAGAATGGTGGAGCAGGCTCGAAGGGCTGAATGGCCTCCTCCTGCCCCTATCTTCTATGTTTCTATGTTACCATTTGCAATGGCATTGAATTGATAAATTACAAGTGTCACACCCATGGTGCAAAATAGATTATCTTATTAACGGAGAACAGAAGGTTGGCTGGTGACAGAAAAGAGGCTCTTATGCTAAAGCATTTTAGGAGCCAACCTGAGGGAGCACTGTAACCTATTGTATGGGGCCAGTGTAGAGGGAGCACTACTCTGTTTCTAACCCTGAGCTATACCTGCCTTGGGAATGTTTGATGCAGTAGAATAAAGTGAGCTATACATTCTAACTCCATGCAGTCCCTGTCCTGGGAATGTTTGATGCTGACTACAGATCTCAGGAATGGATGGACAGTCCATTTCCTATTGCCCACATCTCTTACCATGATGCAGACAAAGCAAATCAGAAAAAGTTACATAATTTAGAAACAGCAAAATTACAGTATTAAAACATTACAGAATAGAATCAGGTCGTGTATGTCCGTCAGCCATTTGACCTCACTGTTCCAAGGCAGGCAGCATCGACAGAATGGTCTTACTGTATTCAAAGAGAAATTCCAGGAGCTTCTTTTATGTTAAGATGTGGTAAAATAATTGGGCTAGTAATCCTGGGGCCAGGCTAATACTGTGAGGACACAGAGTCAAATCTCGCAATGCAGCTGGGTAATTTAAAATCAATTAACAAACCTGGAACTGAAACTAGTCTCGGAGATAACGACCATGAAACTATTGCTAATAGTTGTAAAAACCCATCTAGTACACTAATGTCCTCTAAGGAAGAAAATGTGTCATCCTTGTCTGTCTGACCTACATATGACTCTGGACACTCAGTAATATGTACCACTCTTAATTGTTTTCTCTGACATGAATGAGCAAGCCACTCACTTCAAGGGCCATTTCAGGATGGACAACAAATGCCAGCATACCCACACTGCATGGAAGAATTAAAATGCTGCTTCTCCTTTGCATCTTCTGATCTGTTTGGCACAGGAGCCAGCTCTATTTCTAATGATTAGTATGAACTTGCCAAATTATGTCTCTATTTTATAATGTGATTGGTCATGTGGATTTTAAGTTCAAGTTCAATTGCTTAGTTGCTTATAATTGCTTGAATGTAGGATTGCCAAGCATCTATCCCTCAGCAGAGATCAACACTCTCAGAAGAGGGGAACACAAATGTTGTACGATTGGGAAATAAGTAACCAGTCAGCAAACACTGCACATTTCACTCAAAGATAAGATAACCTCATTATGCTGATAGCGCTTAGGCAAGTCCACTTTATGCAATACTTACTCTGAGGCACTGACTCACTCTCGCTATTATGCCTGGAACTAGTAGATTCAGAATTGAGACTCAGTGTACTGGGGACTGAGGACAGCTCACTGTATAGTTGCTCCATGTCATCAGGGGCCACAGGCCAGGGCTGCAAGCGACTGTGCCTGACTGAATCCCAACCATGGTTTTTCAGGATATCACATCCCTGCTTTGTTTTTGCCAAGAGACCCAGTGCGTACAGACAGGTCCTGTGGGAACAGAAAAAGGAATACAGGTCAGTGGAAACAAAGGGCCATGCTTAAATCCATTTTTGAAGGCACAAACCTGGACGTCAAATGGCCATTTTATTGGGTTTTTTTTTACTGGAGAATAAAATTCAGAATGGTTATCAGACCTGCTACCGGAGAAAAGAATTCAGAAGGACATCCACTGATCATCCATTTCTATCCATTACTTCACTGATTGTTAAAGTATGTTGCTAGGATAATCAGCAATGACATGGCTTTCATAAAACCATGCTGACCTCAGCTTACATTTTTCAAGCATTTATACCTACTGCAGTAATTACACCAACAACACAAAGTCAATGATCTATCACTGTCTTTTATTTTGAGCAAATCAATCCTGTGGCTGTGCTCCATCAAAGTTATGCAATACCCAGTGGTTGGGATCAGTATAAACATGCTGCACATTGCTATACAGCAACTGCAATGGTGGCACCAATAACAAATATCAAGTATCAAAGCATTAAAGCATAAACAGAACTGATAAAAGCAGTAGCTTTTTCTAACAGAAACATTTGCTGCTCTGTTTGAATGGTGCTACTGCCAAGATTTTGGTGTAGACATACCTCCAGTGCTGTTAGGGAGGGAGTTCCAGGATCCTGAACTAGTTACAGTGAAAGAACAGCGAGATAGTGTGGCACTACGTAAACTTGTAGTTGGTGGTGCTACATGCATCTTGTCTTGGTGTTGCAGGTTTGGAAGGTGCTATCAAAGAAGCCTTTGTGAGTAACTCAGATCCTCTTGTGGATGGTGGTGGGAGTAAATGTTGAAGGTGGTGGATGGGGTGCCAACCAAGTGAGCTGCTTTGTCCTGATGGTATCAAACTTCTTGAGTGTTGTTGGAGCTGCACCCATCTAGGAAAATGGGGAGTATTCCATCATACTCCTGACTTCTGCCTTGATGATGATGAATAGGGTCTAAAGAGTCAGGAGATGAACTACCTGCAAGCATTCCTAGATTCTGACCTGCTCTTGTAACCGCAGCATTTATTCAGTCCTGGAACTTGTGTGGTGTGAACTTGCCACTATCAGACCAAACCTGAATGTTATCCAGGTCTTGTTGTAGGTGTACACAGACAAAAGAGGGATCCTGATACCTGGAAGTGAGCTAAAACCTGTAAGCCCTTTGAAGTATTCAGATGGTTTATTGAAAAGACAACAAATACCTGGGACTCATCATCAGGGCAAGTTATTAACCTTAAAGATTGGCAAAATGTCAGAAAGCAATAGGTACAGTTTGTATATTCAATGAATACAGAAAACCTCAATAATCTACAGTGAGTTCAGATGAGAGAAAGGTCTGTTGCTGAGGTACTGAGGCACTAAGAGAGGCTATCACACTATCATGCTCATTTAGATCCACATCCGCGAGATTCACTACATACCCTCTAACGGAGAGAATTTCACAAGCATGGGCCAGGGCTACAATATCCGGGATCACGTTCTCCTCCTGAAGCAAGTTCAATCCCCAGTTTGACGAGCCAATGTTACCCTGAAACACACATCACATTTGGGTTGGAAACCTCATACTAACCATTGTCTAGCATCATTTATGCAGAAAGAATCAAAAAATGAGCAAGAACCAGAAAAGAAACATGCAACTGAAAGCACTGTTAAACAGACGGGTTTGGAGCAGGTTTTGAAGCTAGCAGTAATATAGAGCTCTGTTACGCTTCCATGCTGCTGTTTGACAGCCAGGTCAGGGGGTGCTACTGCAGCTTTTTTTGCTTGCCCCTAGCTGGTCTGTTTTTAAAAAAAGGTGAGATTTTACCGTCATTGCCTGTGCCAAAACTTATTGCTCATCCCCTATTGCACAGACAGCAGTTAAGAGTTACCCACACTGCTGTGGGTCTGGATTCACATCTAGGCCAGGCCAGATCACATCAGATCAGGATGGCAGACTTCTCTCCCTAAAGGACATCAATGAACCAGATGAATGTTTACGACAACTGGCAGTGATTAGATGGTTGCCAGGAGGATGGCTTTTTATTTCAGATTTTTACTGAATTTGAATTTCCCCATCTGCCATAGTGTCACAACAGCAGAGAACCCCTGCCCCTAGAGTATTGGTATGGTGTTCTAGATTACTAGTTCAGTGACATTACCACTACGCCACCAACACTTCCTGCTTTTTTTCCCATGATAGGGGCATTCCAGACCAACTGAGCTGCATGGCAGCTTTTTACAAGCTAGGTTGGAGCCTGGTAGGCTGTAAATCTTCTTTGGAGGTCATTGCACCAATCATAGAGTCATAGAGATGTACAGCATGGAAACGGATCCTTTGGTCCAACTCGTCCATGCCGACCAGATATCCTAGATAAATCTAGTCCCATTTGCTAGCATTTGGTCCATATCCCACTAAACTCGTCCTATTTATATACCATCCAGATGCCTTTTAAATGTTGTAATCAACCAGGCTCTACCACTTCCTCTGGCAGCTCATTCCACACACGTGCCACCCTCTGCGTGAAAAAGCTACCCCTTAGGTCCCTTTAAAATTTTTCCGCTCTCACCTTAAACCTATGTCCTGCAGCTTTTGACCTCTCTCTCCCCCCTCCCTCCCCCCAACCATTCCAGGGAAAAGACCTTGCCTATTTAACCTATCCATGCCCCTCATAATTTTATAAACCTCTATAAAGGTCAAGATCCCCTCTCATGGTCATAACACTTTCTCTGGCTCTTGAGCCCATTCCTCACTCCCTTCACTGGGCTTTGCCTGGCACCAATACACCAGATTTTTCTTCAGTCAGGCCTCAATTATCTCTTCACCAGGGAAGACTGGCTGCAGTCCCAGTAATGGACACACAGATCGTTGCTGGAAGCACAGCTGGGCTGACAGTTCTTTAAGGTAGGATCTCCTACCAGTTGGGGCAACAACACTCACCCTGAGACAATTAGTGCCCTACCAAGCGTAAAATGGCTGAGTCGCAACTGGCTTTTCTGTGCACGAATTCCAAACGGACTTCAATCTGGGATGAGAGTGGAGAATGAAGTGCATCATTCAGTCCATAGAAATATGGTTCCACAGAACTGAACTGGAATGAATGCTAGATTGACAAGAAATTAAGATTTATGAAATAGGAGTAGCCACTTGGTTTGCTCTGCCCATCAATAAATTTATGGCTAATCTAATTGTGGCCTCAATTCCACTTGCACACTTCCCCTCGTCATAACTCTCAATTCCATCACAAATTAAAAATCTGGCTAACTTGGCCTTCCATGAATAGATTCAAATGAGGCACTCTCCACTGCTTACTAGGCTAGAAAATTCCAAAGATTTATCATCCTTATCGAATAATTTCCTCCTTCCATATTGCAGAAAGAATGAGGGTCGGTAAAAATCAGGAATTAGAGCAGCTGAGTACGCAGGGGCTGGAATTTACAGTTAAATGTCATCATCATGGCAAGATGCTGCAAAAGGATTTGACAAGCGAAGATGTCATTGTCAATACAGTGGATAGGAACTTAGCTGAGTTGGAGGGACATAGCAATATAGAAGCAGCAGTAGGCCATTCAACCCTTTGAGACAGATCCACCATTCAATATAATGATGGCTGATCATCCAACATAGTACAATGTTCCGGTTTTCTCCCTATATTCTTTGATAACTTTAGTGTTGAGAACTCTATCCACATCACTTGAAAGTGTGGCCTCAACATTTTCCTGTGGCAGAGAATTCCAGAGAGTCACCAATCTCCACATGGAAAAATTTCTCATCTGTCCTAAAAGGCCTACCCTTTTTACCCTTAGACTGTGACTACTAGTTCTGGTCATCAAGAACATCCTTCCTGCATCTACCTTGTCTAATTCTGTTAGAATTAGGTATGTTTCTATGAGATCCCCTCTCTTTGTTATAAACTCTAATGAATATAGTCCTAACCAATCCTCTGTTTGTCAGTCCCACCATCCCGGGATTCAGTCATAGCTGGGTTCCAAGAAGTACCCACTCGTCATTGCCCACCACTCAGGAAAAGAGTTTATTCCTGCTCTTGGTTTCCTGTCTGCCAGTCAGTTCTCAATCCATTCAGCACACAAACCTCCAAAGCCATGCACTTTGATTTTCCATGCTAATCTCTTATGTGGGACCTTATCAAAAGCCTTCCGAAAGTCCAAGTAAACCATATCCACTGTCTCTCCTTTATCCACTCTACTAGTTACATCCTCAAAAAATTCCAGCAGATGTGGCAGACACAATATGCCCTTCATAAATCCATGCTGATTCTGATGATGTCACTCTCTTCCAAGTGCTCTGCTATTACATCTTTTATAATGGACTAGAGCATTTTTCCCCCACTACGAAGGAGGATGATGTGCTGGATGCAGAGGTTGGTGGGGTGGTATGAGAGGACCGAGGGCCTCTGACCTTATTTTTGTTGGAGGAAGGGGGATTGAGGGCAGAAGTGCGGGAAATGTAAGAGATGCGGTTGATAGCATTATGAATCACCAGGAGGGGAGTTATGATCCTTGAAGGAGGAGGATATCTGGGATATCTGGGATGTCTGGGAGTGGAATGCTCCATCTGGGGAGTAGGTGCGGCGGAAGCGGAGAAATTGGGAATATGGGATCACATTCTTGCAGGAGGGTCGGTGAGAGGAGATGTAGTCAAAGTAGCTATGGGAGTTGTGGGTTTGAAACAGATGTTGATGCTGATGCTGAGACAGTTACCAGAGATGGAGACAGAGGGGTCCAGGTGAATTTGAGGTTGGGGTGAAAGGTGTTAGTAAAGTTGATGAATTGTTCAAGCTCTTCATGGGAGCACGAGGCAGTGCTGAGTCATCAATGTAGCAGAGGAAGAGGTGAGGGATGGTCCCAGTGTAACAGCAGAAGCAGGACTGTTCCACATACCCTACGTAAAGGCAGGCATAGCTCAGACGCATACAGGTGTCCATTGCCACCCCTTTAGTTTGTAGGAAGTGGGAGGGGTTAAAAGAGAAGTTGTTGAGGGTAAGGACAAGTTCCATTAAGCGGATGAGAGTGTCGGTGGAGGGGCTCTGGTTGGCCTGTGGGAGAGGAAGCAAAAGTGGGCTTTGAGGCCCTCCTCATGGGAGATACTGGTGTAGAGAAACTGGATGTCCATGGTGAAGATGAGGTGTTGGGGGCTGAGGAATTGAAAGTCTTGGAGGAGATGGAGGACATGGGTAGTGTACCAAACGTAGGTGGGTGTTGAAGATCTTGAAAAGGAAAGAGACCTTTAATTTGGGAAACTGAGAATTATTGAATTAATCTGCCAAGAAAATTAACAAGTCAATGATCCTGTGATTGAGCGAAGTGTAGAGATTTTGCATGCAACAGACATAATTTTTCATTCTACATTAGCCTGGCTTCTTGGTGCATGTGCCTGAAGACTTTCATAATCGGTTGACCACGTGTAGGAATTTACCGAGTTATCTTCTAGCCTGCTAGCTATTTTCTCCAATAAAAACTGATTGCATTTTTAAGTTTGATGGTTATTGTAATTGAAGAAAATTATCTGGATTAAATGAAATTGTCCACGCAGAAAATTTTGCTGTCCAGTGCATACTTTTAAGGCGAGAGGAGCAACTTTTCCACAGAGGGTGGTTATGTGGAATGAACTGCCGGAGGAAGTGGTAGATGCAGGTAGAATTAAAATATTTAAAAGACATTTGGACAGGTACTTGAATAGAAAGATTTAGAGGGATATGAGCCAAATGAGGAAAAGTGGGAATAGTTTAGTTTGGGAAACTTGGTCAGCATGGACAAGTTGGACTGAAGGGGCTGTTTCTGTGCTGTATGACTCTACATACCTACAGAAGCTTGTATTATCAGTTTGAATAGTCCCTGCAAAATTACTCTCTTTCTATATAAAAACCAAAACAAAGTTGCTGGAAAAGCTCAGCAGGTCTGGCAGCATCTGTGGAGGAGAAAGCAG